>NW_007252905.1:945392-983078 GCF_000164805.1 Carlito syrichta | reverse complement strand
GGTGGCCGGGAGCGGCCACTGCACTCCAGTCTGGGTGATAGAGTGAGACTCCAACTCAAAATAAAATAAAATAAAATAAAATCAAGTAGAGTAAATGTCAAAGTCTAATGCCAATGGCTTTAGGCTCAAATAAAGTCACACTACATCTAACAGGATGAACAGGAGTATCAACCATGATGTCTAGGACAACTATTTCATCATAACCTGCCATTTTAGGGATAATAACACAGCATAGGCCTTTCATTAATCATAAATCTATGTCCTAAAAATGAAACTAAAACATGTTTACTTTTCACAAGTGTGTTAGGCAACATTTAAAAATCAATTTGTTTTGAGGTTTACCTACACAGCACTGAAACACTGTTGAAAATTAAGCTCTTATAATGTCAACTCTGGCAATAGCTCTTTACAAAATGGAAAAACAAAACAAAACCCACAACAAAATTTAGCAACCTTGAAAAGTACTGTTAGCTTTGATTCTGAGCAGGCCAGAAAAATCTGCCTCAATTAAGTCAAATTATGGTTTTGATCAAAATCTCCAAGGTATCTTCTAACCATGAAAATCACAAATCAGGCAGCTATAATTTCCTTCAATTCTCCCCTAAAGTAAATATTTTTTGAAGAGAGAAAGGAGAGGGTGGGAGACAGGAAGCATGCTCCAAAGTCCTCCCTCATAGTGTGTCAATTAAATTAAAATCAACACATTCTGAGGCTATAAAATATAAAGCATACCAAGATGAGTAATATAGTACCTGCTTAGAAGTTTTTAACCTAGTACAACAGGGCTCCCCAGGCCAAATACAGTTCAATCCTCAGCCTGTTTTTGTAATGTTTTATTGAAATATAGCCACATTCATTCGTTTACATTGTCATGGCCACTTTCACAACATACAACAGCAGAGCTGAATAGCTGAAACAGAGACCATCTGGCTTGCAAAGCCTAAAATATTTACTATTTGGCCCTTTACAGAAAAAATCTGCCACCACTGATGAATAAAATTGTATTTCCATTAACTCATCAAAGAATGCTTACCACTAGAAAGAATTTTGAATATCGTTATAACTTAAGCAAGGAAACTGTGGCCCATGGAAGAGATAAAGATAGTAAAAACTTCTAAAAGGGAAAAATGGCAATACTAGATCACATAGTGCCAGGCACTATTCTGAGGGCTGTACATACATTATCTCATTTAGTCCCCTTAGCAAGCCTATGAGATAAGCACACAAGCATTTTGCAAGTGGGAAGACTGAAGCACAGAGAGGTTAACTGATGAACTCAGGTTGCAAAGTTAATACAGCAGTGAAGATGGAATTCAAATCCATATAATTGGACTCCAGGGTATATGATCTTATCTCTTTGCATAGCACAAACACTAAATGAAGGTACAAACAATATTGCAATGCCTCAGAAAACAAAGGTACAATTATTCTTTCCTGTAGGCATCTGCAAAGACTTCATGGAGGGAAATAGTGCTGGTCTCTTCTTGTTACTTTTTGAGTTAAACTTTCCAGGTCCTTAGAAAAGATGCCAGGTAGCAAATAGCCAAGAAAACTAAACATAGCAAATTCACATTATTACATGATATTGTAAATTAGAGAAGGCAGAGTCATAAGAAAAATGCTCATTTTGCTAACCAAGAGAAGTAAGTTTTATTTCTTCTAATCACCATTATTGGTATAGTGACAGATACACTAGGTAGCTCAAAGAAGTATAAAACACTATCCTGTGGTTAAGGAGTTTAGTCTAGATGTATTAAATAAAACTAACTGGTACAGAAAAAGTTGATACTTGAGTCATTTATTTTTTAAAAGAAATTTGGTACAAATGCATTTTAATACATGGAAACAGGACAATCATTGATTAATATACATATATTTTCCAATCATTTCATAGCAAAATCCCCAATGTCTGCTTAATGACTAATTGTTGGGTTTTGACTCCTAAAATCTATTCTCCCTCACTTTTAGCCGTCACATTCCAATTTCCTCCTGATGACCTGTCATGTGCTTTGGGGAGTGGGCCCCATCACTGACTCCAAGAATTGAAGATGCGGCTACACTATCAATACATGCACCATGTTCTACTTGCCATAGTGACTGGTTCAAGGATGAGCAGGATGAACAGTAAGGCACAATGAGACTTTTATTAAACTGCATGGAGAGCAGCTCTTTCTGATTACATTTAAACCTGGAAGGATATGAAGAGTGCTGTCAAGCATAAAACAAGTGAGGTACTAGTTAAAGTAGTAAGGATAGGTTGTATTCTATATATACCTACTGCAATAGGAAAAATAAGTCTACTGTAAATTGCACTCAAATTCCCTGAAAACACAATGCTTTCAGGCTGAGGTTAGCTCAGGGAAAGGCTGAGGAGTGTTAAGAGGGGTAGTCAGTCCAAGTGACTAGGCCACCTGGATTTGTAAATTGGTACTTACCTGGAAAAGAAACAAACTTCTATTTCTATGACAGAAGGCAGTGGTGCAACTTGAAGAAAGGTGCCTACTGAAGTTAACCCTTTATCTTCCCACAGGGACTAGAAAGGGGAGTGAGTTATTTCCTAAAATGTTTGATTTCACTGAGGAGAGGTTGTAGCGCTCTCAGGTCCTTGAGAGAACAGTTTTTCATGGTAGATTTACATCTCATTGGGCAGAGAAATTTTTTTGTTTCTTTTTATAATTGTAAGCTTTTAAAAATAACTGCTCTAAAAATGGGTTCAGGGGTTCCAGGTTTTCCCTGGAATAACTGAACAATTCTCCTGGCAGCACTGAGCCTTCTTTAGGCAGGCATTGTAAGGGGGACTGGAATCATCCTAGGGTCACAGCCTTAAGATACTAGAAGCCATGCTAGGGTTTTGGTGCAGAGGTTTGGACCAAGTAGTTAGAGTTCTGCAGTTTTTAGTACAATCACCTTGACATCATAAAGGGAGTGCCTTTGTAGAACTAAGAAATTGAGAACTCTGGTGACAGTGCACCATCCTCTTACCCTGCTTTACTTCTCTTAAAAACATTTATCGCCATCTGATACCGTATACATAAATTTATTTGCATACTGCCTGTCTCTCCTTATTATAATGCAAGGTTCATGAGCTGAACTGGTTCTACTGTTACTGCTGTAACAGCGCCTGTCACATAGTAGGTAATCAATAAATATTTGCTGAATGAATTAATCATTTTTGCCCTCTGGTAACTGTAGCAGAAACAAGCCTTTCTCTTCTCTTTTAGGGCTATTTGAAAGGGGTTTCCTGACACATGCAACCTAAGAGTTGAAAATAATAGTTCTGTTCCCAATCCACTGTGAATATTGACCTGTAGTTCATTCCACAGAAATGGGATTTTACTATGCTATTGCTCCCTGGATGCACCTACGTATTGCAATCCTTCTGTTCAGTTTGTACCCTATAAACATCCAAAGTCTATGAGTTTCACAAGGACAAGAACGATATTCCACTCATCTTGGTATTCCCTTGGATGTGAATGCAGAAATTAGGGCCCAGGAAATGTCTACTGAGTTAAAAGATATCCCCAAGTCCCTTCCTATCTCTCTTTTGCACACTTCCTTTTACATTAACATTATCTTGTGGGTGCCAGCTCATATTTGCCTCACCCCACCCAGGACTTCCTTTGGGTTGAAACATTAAGAAAATTAGGGAATTTGTACTTTTTCCATATCTCTCCTTTTAAGAGAAAATTGGTTAAACAAAATAATTTACCCATATAACAGGGGCTAGTAATTATGGGTAATTAATATACTTCCAAAACAGTCTAAAATTCAAAATATCAAAAGGTTAAATTAATTTTCATTGTAGCAACAAATTCAAGTTTAATTAGGTTGAAGTTATTGTGTGTAAAATTCTTGGCACAGAATTTGGTCTCCCTTGTTTAATGAATGACATCAGCTCTTAACTCCTGACCAATTTGGCAATGTATTTAAATGATGCACAATTAAAAAGCTCTTTAGGGCAGACAAGGTTCCAAAGGTGTGATAAAACCATTTACAAGCATATCATAAAACAACCAGCTGTTGAGCTCCCCACTGTCTCTCACGTATGTGTAAATGTGGGGAGCTTTCTAGATTGTGCTGACTCACAAGCAGACGGCTGGAGTATTTTTCAAAGGTTAGGAATGGATCTCCAAGCCGAGCTGGAAACTCAGCTCTGACACCCTGAACATAACTCCATTCATGATCCTGACGTCTTTCTAATTGATCAGCACCAAGCAGTTATCAGAAGCTGAGCAACAGGAGAGCCCCAATGGCCCCCATCACAGACTTTGCACGGGGGTGGCCTCTTTTAGCTTTCCCCCGTGAGGTCAACCCGGGGCGTGTGTGGAGGGGAGGTGGGGGGGGACAACTGGGAAGAGGTAATCTCCGCTTTCACGAGATGGCATTCTAAAGGGCCGGATCAGGAACTGTCCCAGGTCGTGGCAATTAGCAGCTACGGAACAAGGAAGGAGCTGGAGCCCTCCTCCCTGGGCTCCCAGCCCGGCCCCACACACCCCGGGTCTTGCATGCCCCCCTCAGGGGTAGGTTACCCCCTCCCAGGAGCGACGACCCCGGCAGCCTCGGCCCCTCCAGCAGCCCGGCGCCACCCCCGACCCCCGCCCCGGCCACGCCGCCCACTCTCGCACATGCGCACCTCTGGAAGACCCCCGAGTCCAGGGCCGCACGCAGGACCCAGCCAATGAGCGGGACCCCCGCCAGGTGCTTAATGTTCTTCAGGGGGATGCCTTTGCTGCCTCCCCGAGCCAGAATGAGGGCCGCCAGGTGCGGGGGCTTCTCCACACCCCGGCCCTGGCCGCCGCGAGAGTTGCGCTGGAGCTTCGGCGGCCGGCCCCGGGACGGACGGCCCCGAGGGTTGGAGACGGAGGTAGTGGCCCCCTTCTCCACCGAGTCCATCTTCCTCTCACGCCTTCTCCCCAGCTTCTCCACATCCGGGAGCTCGTCCTTCGCCACCTCAGCTCGGCGCCGCCCGGTCCCCGCCCGACAGCTAGCGCGGGCGGCAGTCCTGCGCCCCGCCCCTTCCACGCCCCCTCCCCGCGGGGCACGCCGGGAGTTGTAGTCCGAGTGGGCTGCACCTGGCTCCAGCAGGCCAAATGTGCTCCAAGCAGGTGACCCCTAACCTAGACCAGGCAGTGAGAGTCCTGAGATACTTGGGTAAGTACGATCTCTGGGGTGCTTGACGATATCTGGAGATTTCTAAAATAGTCGAGATAGATTTATGCTCTTTTACTAAAGAATTTCCCCATTTAAGAATTGTAGGGCGTTTCTGATACACACGCGGATGCATCCTAACACAAATTAAATTTACGTTTTAAAATTTATATTTTGAACATACACCCTTTCCTACGCTCCCAACTCAATGCTTTCAAGAGATTACTGACGACCTCATTCAGGTACTACGAACTAAATATTGAAAAAACTCAGCTCTTCATATGGGCCGAAACTGCTTCTTGATCTCTGCATTTCTATTAACAGCATTACCATCTACCTAGCAGCAGAAACTTAAAATTAATTTTACTATTTACTTATGGTGTAGTAGGGGGCCTCTTTTTTGTTGTTGTTGTTGTCTGCTAAAAATATTTTTCTTTCAGGAATTGTTACCTCTCTTACGTGGTGAGCTATCGATCATATCCTTTGCTTTGTAGCAGTGAGTGTGTGACCCAAGCTGGTCAATCTAAGTACCCCATCTTCCTAAACACAGTTTTAGTCTGGGGACAGGCATAAGACCAAACAGAACCCAGTGGGATCCTTTCTACAAAATTTTGGAAAGGAAGGATCTTTCTCATGCTGAGTTTTTGAATGGTAAGGACATTGTAAACTTGAAGCCTCGGGGCAGGGGCAGGGTGGAGAGGGGTTGCTGTTCAGAAATGGTCTAGGAGACTGATGTTCACACTGAGAAAAGCAGGACCAAGACATATAGAGAGAAGAAAGAGCCCTGGTGGCATCATTTAAACCTCTAGATTCAACCAAGAGACGCAAAGACACACACACACAAACACACACACACCTCCCTCTTTTTAAATAGATTTGTAAGCAGGTATCTCTGACCTAACATGCATTTTGTCTTTTACTGCATTTGTAAACCTATATCTGGAAGAAGAGTGTCCCTGCTTGTCTTAGGTGGAGGCTAATACGTCTAGAAGAAATGGATTGTAGTATATTGCCTTACCTTCTCAGATAGGGTAACAGGCCCTTGTGCTTCTTGGGTCTTGGCCCTTTCTGAAGGGTAGAGATACTGGACACTTCACATCTCTTTTCCTGTGAAGTAGCTGGTGGACCCGCCCTTCCTGAGACTGGTGCTGGGAGAAGGTGCTTCATACAGACTTGGAAAAGAACAACTGTGAACACACTTCAGTGCCATACCTGGAGAAGGGGCCAGGCTCTATGAGGCATCCCAGAACTGCAGGCCAAGAGTGCCCCCATACTCTGGCTCTTTGAATAGGATGTTTGCCATTGCTGTGCTTCAGAAACATAAAAAGTGATCTTTTGGTAATTATGTGAGAACACCTACTTCTTACACATCAAAAACTTCTTTCTCTTTACCCCAATGACAGTCTTAGTTTTCACTAATAATGTAGTTACCATTCTCCACAATAATTCCCCAGAGGCCCATAAATCCTAGCATGTCAAAACACTTGAAGTTTGACTCCTAAGGCACTTTAATGTCTTCCAAACTGGGAACAAAGCAAGTGGCACCACTGTTGCTTATCAAATGAGATTACAGCAATTTGTATAAAAAGCCAGGAGACTGCAGACTCCTCCAGGAGAGGGACTGTTCCTTCTTTGTAATCTTCTCATTCAGAACAATGCATGGATCACAGTACTGCTCAGTAAACATTGGTGAACTTCATCTCATATTACTTTTCCAGTCTATGCCCACACATACTTTTTTTATATATCTATAATCATATGATTATAAAGCATTTTGTGTTTCTTTTATTGTCATAGACAAGTTGGTTGACCTGACATCTGGCTGATCTCTATCTTGAAAGAAGGGATTTGGGGGGAGAGAGAAGGGATTTGGGGGGAAAGAGAGACAGAGAGAGAGAGCAAGAGCAAGAGATAGAGAGAGAGAGTGGAAAGGATGCATCTAGTTCAGTATATGGCACGTAGAAGTTTGATAAATTTTTAAGTGAAATTAGAGTATACTCATTTAAGATATTTTTTCATTAGTCTAAAGGGAGAATGACTGTACCAGGAAGAGGAAGAAGGTGTGTTATTTTGTCTTTGTCTTTGGATTCCTTTGAATAAAGTAAACTATTCTTAAAGCAAATATTCAGAGGCATCCTTCCTTTAAAGATGAGGTATTGCTGCTGAAGAATAATTAATTTATATTTATAGTGTAAGAATATATCTTTATATTCTTGCTTTATGGTTTTGTATATGAACAAACTCAGTACACTGAGGAGTCTTTTTATTCACACATTCATTTGTTTACATTATTTTGCATTCACAAGCTAGTCTCTACTACACATTAGAAATACCAAACCAAGCTGAACAAGGCAGGAAGCTTAGCATTATGATGAATAGACAGGTGAAACACAGTAGGGTGTGATTTGTGCTGTGATGGAGTTATATGTGAGGTAGGCAAGTATATGTGAGGTAGGGGAAAAGTATTTAGGCTATAATATATTTTTGTTGGCTGAGATTGTGGCAGAGAGGGGCTAAAAACAGTTAAAATTATTCCTTTTAAAGATCAACCTGCAGGCTCTAAACCTGATAGACATGAGGCTTGAGAAAACTAAATAGCCACAAGGTGCTTTCCTGGAAATGCAAGATAGTAGCCAATTCACAACCTTAACCTAAATCCTCTCTTTGTGAAGTTATTGGTTTACAACCCCTGCTTGTTATGCATACCGTGGAGACCATTTGTTCTTTGAAAATCTGGTTTTGCTAAGTACAACCTTGCATATTCCAAAGATAAATGTATAGCCATACAGCCCCACCCCTTCCCTTACCTAAACTAACAGATAAAACCCCTCTCCTCTCTCTGGGGTGCTCAGCCTTGGAGCATTAGCCCGCTGAGTCGTGCCTGTGCTAATAAACTGCCACTTCCTAAGATAGCCTTGGTGTCACGGCCTCTCTGTTTTCCCACAACAAGGTGACTCTTGAAAGACTGTTAAAGTATAAGAATATTCTAGGCTGAGGGAACAGCATTATGGGAGGCACGGAGGAATGAAACGGTGATAAATTGGAAAACTTGAAGTAGGCCTCTATGATTGAAACAGAAAATGCTGGTTGGTTAGTGGCAAAAGATAACATTAGAGAGGAACTTCTGGGCCAGATTACAGCATGTAAGTCTATGGATTCAGCTTCATCAAGAAAGTTATAGAGAGCAGGGGCATGACTTGATTACTTCATTCTTTCAATAAATTGTTATTGCATGACTACTCTGTGTCAGGTGCTTTTCTGGGCACTGAAAATATACTGAGGTGAAAAGTGCTCAAATTCTGAATACATCTTAAAAGTATAGCTGGTAGGATTTTCTGACAGACCAGGTGAGGGGTGTGAGAAAAAGAGGGAAATGGAGATGACACCATGATCTTTGGCCTGATAATTAGTAGGAAGGAGTTGCTATTAACTAAGATGGAAAAAACTATAAGAAGAACAAGTTTTGGAGGGCAGAACTATAAATTCTGTTTTATAATGCTGTGTGTGAGACAACTATTGGACATATAAAGGGTTATAAAAAGTAGGCTATTGATTATATTGGCCTGGAGTTCACAGGAGAGGTCTAGGATAGAAATGTCATTTTGGAGTCATCAGCATGTAGATACTATTCAAAGTCATCAGACTGGATGAGAATGAGAAGTGATGGTAGATAGGAAAGAAAAGAAACTAGATGAGATCAATTAGGATGAAAAAAATTAATGAAAAAAAAAAAATCCAAAGACTGAGTCCTGGGGCTCTCCACCATGTAGAGGTTAAGGAAATGAGAAGACAGCAAAAGAGATTGAGATAAAATGTAAACTGGAAGAGAAACCAGTACGGTAGACTGAAATTGAAGTGAATACAGTGTTGAAAGGAGGAAAAAGTGATTAATTATATCAAATGCTGTGATTTTCATTGTGAAAGTTATCAATACCAAAATGAAGTCACTTATGTCTAACCTAATATAATGGAACCAGGAGGACACAAGGGAGAGGGAGTCACAAAATATGCCCATACCAAAATATACCACAGGAAATCATTTTTCAAACCAGTTTGCTACATAAGTCAAAATTATCCCTCTTTGCAGATGACATGATTCTGTTCCTCTAAAACCCAAGAGAATCTGTCAAAAATCTCCTTGCACTAATAAAGGACTTTGGCAAAGTCTCAGGGTAATAAAATAAATGTGCTAAAGTCAGTTGCGTTCCTATACACCAACAATAAACAAACAGAAACCCAAATAAAAAGCACAATCCCATTCACAATAGAAACACACACACACACACAAAAATGCAATATCTTGGCATCTTCCTAACCAGAAAAGTCAAACACCTGCCCAATGAAAACTACAAACACTGCTCAAAGAAATCAAAGATGACACAAACAAATGGAAAAATATTCCATGCTCATTGATTGGAAGAATCAACACTGATAAGATAGATGTCCATCATACCCAAGGCAATCTACAGATTTAACACAACACCTATTAAAGTACCAGCAGTATTCCTCTCAGACCTGAAAATGACAATACAGGAATTCATGTGGAAACATAAATGACCACGAATAGCCAAAAAAATCCTCAGGAAAACAAAACAAAGCATGACAGGCATCATGCTTCCAGAGTTTAAGCTTTATTATAAAGCTACAATAATCAAAACAACCTGGTTTTGGTACAAGGACAGGCATATAGATCAATGGAAATGCATAGAGATTCCAGAAGCAAAACCTCAATTTCTCATCTTTGACAAAGCCTCCACCAACAACCACTGGGAATAAGAGAACTTATTCAGTAAATGATGCTGGGAAAACTGTCTTACTACATGCAGAAGATTAAAACAAGACCTTCAACCATCCCCATACACAAAAATCAACTCTAAATGGATCAAAGTCCTAAATGTAAAACCTCAAACTATAAAAATCTTAGAAAATGCAGGAGACACCCTTATGGATATTGGAACTGGCAACCAATTCCTGATCAAAACTCCAAATGCCCAGACTGTAAGAGATAAAATAGACAAGTGGGACCTTGTCAAACTGACAAGCTTCTGCAAAGCCAAAGAAACCATTGAGAGAGTGGGGAGACAGCCCACGGAATGGGAAAAAATATTTGCCAACTGTCTATCTGACAAAGGCCTAACACCTGGGGTCTAAAAGGAATTCAAACATGCTTAAAAGAAAAAAACAAAAACAAAAACATCTCCATTAAAAGGTGTACAGGCCGGGCTCAAGCCTGTAATCCCAGCACTTTGGGAGGCCAATGCTAGAGGATTGCCTGAGTCCACTAGTTCGAGACAAGCCTGGGCAACATGGTGAGATGGCGTCTCTACCATAAAAAAAGCAAAAAAATTAGCCGGGCGTGGTAGTGCATGCCTGTGGTTCCGGCTACTTGGAAGGCTGAGGCAAAAGGATTGCCGGAGCCCAGCAGTTGAACGCTGGGGTGGCCATAAGTGTGCCACTGCACTCCAGTCTGGGCAATGGAGTGAGACACCAACTCAAAACCAAAAATCAAGTGGGCAAATGATATGAATAGGCACTTTTCAAAAGAAGACATATGAGCAGTCAACAGATACATAAAAAAATGCCCAACCTCACTAGTCATCAAAGAAATTCAAGTTAGAACCACACTGAGGTACCACCTAACTTCAGTCAGGATGGCCATCATCAATAACTCAAAAAACAACAGATGCTGGAAAGGATACTGTGAAAAGGGAAAACTTCTACACTGTTGGTTGGAGTGCAAACTAGTACAGCCTCTGTGGAAAACAGTGTGGCGATTCCTAAAAGACCTAAAATTTGACCTCCCATACGACCTCGCAGTTCTTCTACTGGGAATATACCCGGAGGAACTCAAATTATTCACAATAGCAAAAACAGGAAACCAACCATGCTGCTCATCGAAAGAGAACTGGATTAAAAAAAAAATGTGGTACATATATATGAAGGAATATTATGCACCCATAAGGAAGGACAAAATTATGAACTTGTCAGCAACTTGGATGGACTTAGAGGCTATAATACTGAGTGATCTATCCCAGAAACAAAGAACCTAGTACCACATGTTCTCACTCATAAGCGGACCTTGAACAACGATCGTAATACTGTAAGAAAGGAATTGGCAATAGTGGGAAACTGCCAGGGAAGGGCGGGGGCAGGATTGGCAGTAGTGAGAAGCTACAGGGGTTGTGGGGAGCATACCTAATCAACAAGGGTACCTGCATAATGAACATTTGTATACCTAACCCTGAATTGTACCCCACATATTTAAAACTAAAAATTAAAAAAAAAAAAAGAGCAAAAGAACAGTAGCTGAAGGGGTAGTTGAAAGAGCTGGATTTTTTAAGAGGTAGGAAATAATACTATCTTTGAATGTTTATAAAAAAAAATCCAGTAGAGAGGGGAAAATTAATGTTACAAAGGAGAGAATTGTGGAAGCAATTTTCTTGATTAGTCCACAAGGGATATAATTTAATCCTAGGTAAAAGGACCGACTTGGACTAGTAACAGAAGAGATAATGAACTTTATGGGCACAAAGGTATGGAACTGGCCCCTTGAAGACTAGATTTAAGGTCACCAAAACCAGAAAAAGCTCTGCCTAGTCCTGGAAAAAGACCATGCAATATGATAACTTAAAAATGCTGATACTTTGATAATGTTAATGAGGAATGACCATTTTATGGAGGGATCAAAACATACTCATAGTTAACATTCGTTGAGAACTTGTATGACATTTGGACTGCTGGGTGTTTACATACAGTATCTCATTTCATCCTGCAACAAACCTTAACCACTTAACATCATCCCCAATTGCAGATAAGAAAACTGAGCCTCATGGAGAGATGTTTAACTCTTATTCAAAACCCCACAACTGGCAAGTGGTTAAGATTAGATTTGAGTGCAGTCTCAAACTCTAGAGATTGTGTTTTAATCCCCTAGGCTATGAGAAGCAGTCTTGAATGGTTTAGTAGTTAAAGTCTGACTTGATGGGTAGAGGAAAGAACAGAGGCACCCATCCAGACTCAGAATAGGTAGGCTCTAGTAAAGAGATACCTTTATAGCATGTTCTCTTCTCTTGGATTGATGGGGCCCTTTGAACAAGATGGTAGAAAGTGTATGGAAACCATGAGACCTTAGGAGTGAAGCCAAGAAGAGAACTAGTGCTGATAACATCAGGTGCACTCCTAAGCTACTTCCTGAAAGTAGTCAATGGAGAATCCCACTGTTCACTGCACACTGGCTGTAGAGATACTAAGGCCGGAAAGGGTGGGAAGGAAGTGCTCTACTTGGAAATACCTAGAAAGAAGAGGCAGAAAGGTGTAGCCTCAGGCCATTTGAACAGATTTAGGTGTTGCCTTGGGCAAAAGACAGCTGCTGGCCCCAAGTCATACAAAGACAAATCAACAACAGCCAGTCCCCTTGCTGAAGGAACCATATTGGGGAAAAAGAGCCTCTGGACAAAGGCAAGTTATCTATAGGAGATGTCACAAAGTTTCCCAGTGTTCAAACTCACTTGCACTGCTTCTGCTATGCATGGGAATGGGACTAGATAGCATTACTCCTTTCAGGCGTGTGGGAGTCTATGACCCTTGGAGGAAACCAGAAATACCAGAGTGCCCCAGTTAAAACATTGTCCATTTCTCCAACTGCTATAATGTGATGTGTTGGCAGAGTGCAGGAGGTCTTTGCATGGGACTGAAAGATCCTGCAAGAGACACTTCTGTGCATGCATTGTGCTTGATGGTCTATGTGCTCAGATCTTTTCTTGACCACTTCGTAGTGGACTGACCTTGGGAACATTACTTATCCTCCACGAGTTTAAATCTTCTCTTCTGTCTCATAGATATGATAATAATGACCACATCATAAGGTTGTTTTGAGAACTAAGTGATAATGCATAAAAAGCATTTAACAGTGAATAGCATATAACAAGAGTTCAACAAATGGAGTTATTAAAATATCTGTGTATCAGTAAAAGTTAATGAGCAGATGTAAAATATTATATTATATTATATTATATTACATTTATTCTTTATTTGAATTGGACTCTCACTTCGTCGCCCAGGCTGGCGTGCAGTAGTATGCTCACAGCCACCCAGTGTTGACCTGCTGGGCTCTGGTGATTCTTACACCTCAGTCTTCCAAGTAGCCAGAACTACAGGCACACTCTACAACACCTGGCTAATTGTCTTGATTTATTATAGAGATGAGGTCTCACCATGTTGCCCAGGCTGGTCTTGAACTCATGGGCTCAGGCAATTCTCTCACCTCGGCCCCCCAAAGTACTAGGATTACAGGCTAGAGCTACTGCAATTGGCCAAAATATTTTATAAGAAGTTTTTTTAAAAGCATAATACCTAGAGAGGCTCTAAGTAGAACAGGTGAAGGGCATGGCTTGGATGAGTTAGAATTAGGACATTTTAAAATGCTTGCTTTTGTTCCTTGACTTTTTAATGATAGCCATTCTGACTGGTGTAAAAGAAAAGGGAACACTCAGTCACTGCTGGTGGGAATGTAAACTAGTTCAAACTGTAGAAAACTGTATGGATATTTTTCAAATGACTAAAAATGGGAACTATTATTCAACCCAGCAATCTCACTACTGAGTATCTACTTAAAGAAAAATAGATCATTATATAAAAAAGACATCTGGACTCATATGTACATCACAGCACTATTCACAATAGCAAAGTCATGGAACCTACCAAAGTGCCTGTCAACAGTTGGTTGAATAAAGAAAATGTGGCATATACACACCATGGAATACTACACAGCCATAAAAAATAAACCAAAACAAAAAACAAAATTATGTCCTTTGTAGCAACATGGAATAATCTGGAGGCAATTGTCCTAAATGAACTAACCCCAAAACAGAAAACCAAACACCACATGTACTCACTTGTATGTGAGAACTAAACAATGGTACTCATGGGCATAAAGATGGAAATAATAGAAACTGGGGACACCAAAAGGGGGTATAGAGAGAAGGGGCAAGTGTTTAAAAAGTACCTACCTGAGGATTCTGGGCAAGATGGCAACAGAACACTTTGGATTGTGAGAGTCTCCACAAAAGCGAATGTCCATAAAGACTCTCTGAGTGAGTGGGTGTGTGCCAATGGGTGAGTGAAAGTCCATCAGAGGGAGACTTGGGTTCTTGTACCTGGGACTCTCCTTTGGAGGTGAACTACAACCCACCACCACCCTGAGAGTAGAGACCTGGACACTCAGGATTGTCTGCTGTTCTTGGGGTTCTCTTGAGAGGAGGCAGCAGAGAACAGCTGCCCCTCACCACCTGGCACCTGGCCCATGCCATCACCTGCAGCAGCAGACCAGGCACAAGCAGGAAGAACTATGGAGAAAGTAGGTCATGGAAATCAGGATTAAAGCTCCAACACTGGTGACAAGATGCTGACAGGCGCCACCTTCTCAGTCCCAGAACTGGGCAGAGACCTGCATTGCTCTGCCCAGCCTCTATCTTGGGACCCAGAGGCTATCTTCTCATCAGATTTGTAGAGACGGATGTCCCTCCTCCATACTGGAAAAGGCACAGACACATCAGATCTGAGTGGGAGACTTGACAGCAGCAGCAGTGAGTAGGGTGAGTCTAGATCTGGTCCATCCTCCTCCCACAGTAGTCCACGGGGCATCTGACCCACTCTGAGAGCAACCCTATCAGCCTGCACTGAGAGCAGAGGAGATGGGCTGGAGACCAGAGCAGCTCCCTGAGGTGAAGGCCTGAAAGGAACCTGGAGTCACAGAAATGCCCATGGAGCAAGTTTCTTTTTCCTTTTTTTTTTTTTTAATTTTGTTCTAGCTTTTTTTCCTTCTCTCTGTTTTTGTTTACATTTTTCTACTTGCTTTGTTTCTGTTATTTTAATGTTATTTATTTATTTATTTTTATTTTTTAGATTTTCTGTTTATGTATGGGCATTTTTGAGGGATAGTACACCAATGGGGGAGGGGGGTTGTTTGTATGTTTTGTCTGTATGTTTTGTCTTTTTGTTTTTTCTGTCTTTGTTAGTCTCTCTGTTTATTCGTTAGTTGGTATGCCTGTTTTCCCTCTTCTCTTCTCTCTCCACCTCCCTTTCATCTTCCTTTTTTCTTTTCCATTCTTTTCCCTTTTCTTATCTCATTTTGCTTTCAGTGGGCAAACAGACATACCTACTGCATGGACAGATTGTATGGCAGTGAGAAGTGGGTTGCAGGAGGCCCACACACCTGTCAGTAGATACTGGGATCTGCAGATAGCTTCTGGATCACAGCTCCCCTCTTAATTAAATCTCAAAACTGCAAAAAGCACAGGCCCCCACCTCCAGTCCAGCTTCAGAATTGAACAAAACCAGAGGAATGATATAAGGAAGAATAGGAGATTGAGCAAACAGAAATAAAAGCTATCTCCCATATCACTGGACAGCAGAATTAAAGAAGAGGTTTAAAAAGAGGGAGGAAAACCTGCACAAGTGAAGAAAAACCAAAGGAAAAATATGAATCTCACACATACCCCTGGGAGGTTAGGTTAGCCACTGAGAATACAGACTTTGGAACTCAAACAATGAAGAGCCACCAAAATGACTGGTCTCAAACCACAAACCCAGATATCAAGATATTAATAGAGAGAATAAATAGAAATGAAGGGAGACAAGAGGAAAGAATGAAGGAATTGATAACTGAGATGACAGCAATAAAGAATACAGTAAATGAAATAAACAGCAAACTGATGTGCATGGAAAGCAGAATTAACCAAGCAGAATAAAGAATCTCAGAGCTTGAGAAACAAAATATGGAAAACCCAAACTGTTAAAAACATAGAACAGAAGCTTAAAAAGACAGAACAAAACGTCCAAGAGAAGAGCGATTATTTCAAGAGGCTGAACCTAAGATTAATTGGAATTCCTGAGACAGACAGAGAGACAGAGACCACCCTGGAACAAACATTCCATGAAATTATGCAAGAAAACTTCCCTCATCTCATCAGTGATGTGACCATTCAAACACAAGTGATTCAGAGAACCCCCGCAAATAAACAAACAGCAGCAACAACCTATAAGAACCTCTTGACAGGGATAAACTTTCACTCCTCTCTAACTGGCCTGAATGTGAATGGACTAAATGCACCACTGAAAATATATAGAATGGCAAAATTGATAAAATATCATGAGGCAATGATATATTGTTTCCAAGAGACTCATCTCACCAGAAAGGACACTCACAGACTCAAAGTAGGAGACTAGAAAACAAAATTTCAGGCAAATGGAGCACAAAAGAAAGCAGGAGTCACAATCTTAATATCAGACAAAATATCTTTTAAGCTATCGAAAATTTAAAAAGATACAGAAGGTCACTACATAATAATAAAATGTTCATCCATCAACAAGAAATATCCATCCTAAACATATATGCACCCAACATAGGAGCACCAACTTTCATAAAGCAGCTTCTTGGTAAGCTAAAAAAAAGATATTGACTCGAACACTGTCATGGCTGGGGACTTAAACACTCCACTAACAACCCTAGACAGATCATCAAGACAAAAACTACCTATCAAATACAATGCTCACTATTTGGAGAATGGAAACACTAGAAGCCCAATCCCCACTAGTACATAGTATGCCCATGTAACAAACATGCACTTGTACTCCTGAATTGAAAACTTAAAATTAAAAAAAAGATGTTTGCTGTGTTATGCTGTGCTGTGCTATAAACATCTTCTGTGCCTTCCTCTCTTCAGCTAGAGTGGCCATGCACGCCTTCTCTGCCTGGGCCAAAGTCTGGATTAGGGGAGTGCAGTGTTTAGGGCCATGACTAGCATGGGAGAGAATTAGTTAAAGGGGTAGAAGGCACAAGATACCAGATATCAAGTGGAATTTTGAATGCTGCAAAAGCAAGATGTCAGAACTAGTGACGAGCAGGAGAAATGTAAATCACCAAGAGTCCTCTGAGAAACTGCGAGGGATAATGGATATCTAATTATATGTAATATGAGACTTTAAGGAAATGTAATTTAAATCTTGAAGTACCAAGTACCCACAGCAGGCTCAAGAACTTTGAGGATTTATAACTAGGAGATATTTAGGTTACAATTATTATTAGTCTGATTCCAAACTCAATCATGTTGGTGAATGATTGGGGAAAATGATGCTGGGTATTGAAGTGCTCAATTATCTTTATTTTCATGAAGGCATTTGTTTTTTAAAAAACACTTTATTTCTTTCATTTTAAATATGTGGGGTACAATTCCTCAGGATTGCATTTGGGTTTTGCTGAAGGATAGTGCCATAGGTGAATAACAACTCCCCCAAAATGTTCAAGATCAAATCCTCCAAATCGGTGAATATGTTACCTTATGTGGTAGAAATGATTTTGCAGAGACAATTAAGGTAGGGATCTTGAGATAAAGAGATGATCCTGGATTGTCTAAGTGGGGACACTGTAATCACAAGGGTCCTTATAAAAGAGAGGCAGGTGTGTTAGAGCAAGAGGACTTGAAAGTAGAAGCAGACGTGAGACAGGAGAGAAGATGCTGCACTGCTGGCCTTAAAGACAGAGAAGGTGTCATGAGCCAGGGAATCAGGCAGCCTCTAGAATGTGGAAAAGTCAAGGAAAAGATTTTCCCATAGAGCCTTCAGAAGAAATGCAGGCCTGCAGGTACTTTTGATTTGAGGCCAGTGGAACTGACTTGGGACATCTGACCTACAGAACTGTAAAACACCAAATTTGGCTTCTTTTAAGCCACTAAATTTATAGTACTTTGTGAAAACAGCAACAGAAAATTGATACAGAGGGGAGTTTGGAGTATTTGGGCAAGAGTGGGTAAGTAGAGGGAAGTGTGGTGTTTGCTCTCTGCCAGGACACTTGGACTGGCATCTGGGTCCTGTGACAGGAAGAGCTATTGATGGGAGAAGGAGAAGCTGCCATCCTGAAAGAGAGTTTGAGGGTGAGGGCAGAAGTAACAATGCTCAGGGCTCTGTATGAGAAAATATGAGACATAACAGAGAAAGTGACGAGCTAATACTTTGTAGGAACTCTTAGGTTAAGCGTTTCCTACTAGACTTGGGGAAGGCTGTGGGAGGTAGGGGAAAGGGGAGTGCCAGTCCAGGAGAACCAGTAGTGTCGCTGATGGAATGGGACTTGTTTGGAGAGATGCTAGACATTCCTGAAGACTCCCATGGAAGACTTGAGGGACACTTGGTGTAAGAGTGATTCTTACATATATAGGGAAAGCCAATTTGAATTATTGTTTCTGTTATTTCATTTGTAGGTCCTGGATAAACTTGTATAATAAAGTGATCATGACAGCAGTCTTACAAAGGCCAAATTGCTTCCAAGATTTATTTACAATGTTACTAGGGTAGAATTGCAGGCACTTGCAACAGGCTTTTTAAAGATGAAGTGTGTTAGGACACCACAAATTAAAAAGATAAAGATATATTATGACCACTAGATGGCTCCATTTCCACGGACTAAAGAACTGATTTATTGAGCTCTATGCCCCAAGGGCTTTAACACAGGGTAATGGTTGGCCAGAGCAATAACCTGGGTACTTGGAGGCTCTGGGGGGCTTATTTTACAGGGTTATATTAATCTCAGGACTCCTTTTTTCTAAGTTCCCCCTTTTATTTACAAGTGTTCAGTAACCCCTCCATGAACAGGGCCTTTTTATCTATGAAATCTTATCATTCTATGTTACCTAGTAGGCTTGAGATATGGAAGAGAATAGCACTGAAAATTTTTTTCAAAAATTGAATTTCTCTCTCCTTTTGAGAAGGATGGATGGATAGAATATACAGGGATTTAACTGTTTTTTACCTTAAATGCTGTTAACCATAATATATTCATTCATCTCTTCATACAACAAACATTTATTGAGGGTCTATTCTGAGCAAAACACATTTACTAGGCATTGTGGTAGGTTTTACTCAGAATAGACCCTCAATAAATACATAAGTAAATATGTGTGTGTGTATACATATATATATCCCCCACAGCTCTAATTATAAAGAACACCGAAGATTTCATGGAGAGAACAGATATGTAACCTACTAAATAAGACGTGGGAAATGTATAATGTAAACGGTCTTCAATCTTCATGCACTTAACCATAAGACATTCTTTATTTTCATACTTGATACACTGCCACTTCTTTTCACTAACATTTATACTATTATTACACAGGAAAATGAGTTTGAATTTCCAACTACTTATAAAAAATGAAATCTTGAAATATAGTTACTTTAAATTCAGCATTTAAACCTGCAGACATAAAGAGAAAAGACAGGGATTCATAAAACTGACTTGACCTACATTAGAAAGTTCATGAAATGGGAAAAATGGAGAATTTTACCGTTTTCTCAATGCCCAATGAAAAATAAAATAGAAATAAATAAATCAAAGCTATTGCTGTAGGACAATATTTTGAAAATACTGATAATGATTGAAAAATACTTAATGTGTTCTCCCTAATACTTGGTTGTCCCTCCTACTGTCTGGACAGCAGGTGTGGTTTGGTTTGGTTTCCTAAGTTATGGTGTTGTGATCTGAGATAACAGTCCTGTTCATTAAATTCTGTTATCATTGGTCTATGAGACTCCCCTCTAATTTTATTTGTTCCCTTTCATTCTTACTCCTCACTTACTTTCTTTTCCCTCTCACAGACGCTTACCCTAATATAGTTCATATATATCCTTGACTCTATCTGTATGGATGGATGTAGCTTTGCTTTGTGTATGTACTTTAAATGTTCTAAAGGAAAGAATCTTCTTTTTTTCACTTAATAAGTTTGTCCAGAATGGCTCCACTGGTATAAGGAGGGGAGTAAAAATAACGGGTAAACTTGAAGACTCCAGAAGACTCCAATACCTTATTCCTAAGCAGAGCCTGGGAAAATGGAAAACCCAAAGCCCTTGCCACCGCATGGTCAGAGAGTTACAGAAGAAACATCTCCAGGATATGTATCTCTAGGCAGAGGGCCCTGAGAGAGTATCATGAAGTTTCACTTCCAATACAATGTGAGTTCAGCCAAGTAATTTTCAGTGTCCTAGAAAGTAACTTGGAGTGAAAGGGCTTACTTAACCTCACCAAAGAGGAAACAAAGAGTTGCAAAGAGAGAGCCTGTGTGTACCACACACCGCCAAGCTTGTAACCCATAGTTCCCATAGTCATAACAAAGAAGATGCAGTGGTGACCTGCCTAAATGCACAACAAAGACAAGATTGGAATGTTCATTGTGGTAGTAGATGCCACATTTTAGATAGACTGTGATGGCCAAAAAAATATGCTTCACCCTTATTCTTAGACATTACATAGCCCTCCTCCTAGAATTTTCACTTTACCCAGGAATGGAAGAGGCTGCGTAACTGATTGTGATTTTCTTCTTTACCCTGTGTAGTTGCAGAAGGCAAGTGTATATTGCAGGTATGAAAGCATATGTAATAAAGCAAAATAAGAATTTTTTTTCACATTGTATCTGGGTTCTTCTTCTTGAAGAGGAGCACAGGAAAATAGTATCTGAAAGAAGAATTCCATCTCAACTTCAGAGTAAAGTCATTGTCTTGAGCTTCAAGCAAACTTGAAACTCATTTATTAGCTTGAATAGTCTTTTAGTGGATTTCTTTAGATTTTCCAAATACTGTACAAGATCTTGTCATCTGCAAATAAATAATTTTGCTCATTCCTTTTCAATCTGGATGTTTTCTGTTTCTTTTATTTGCCCAATCATCTTAGCTTGAAGCTTCAGGTTGAATAGCCGTGGATAGAGCAGACATTCTTTTCTGATTAGTGGGAAAAATTTTTCTCTTTTACCATTAACTATGGTATAACTGTGTCTTGTTCATAGATGACCCTTATCAGGTTGTGGAAGTCCCATTCTATTCCTAGTTTGAGTGATTTTAGCACAAAACTAGATTTTTCTGCATCTATTGAGATGATCGTATGGTTTTTATTCTGTATTTTACTAATATGATATATTACATTGATTTTAAGGGTATTAAAGCAACCTTGCATTCCTGTAACTCCCACTTGTCATTATGTTATAAGATTTGGAGTCTTAGTTGTAGTAGGCTGCATGATTACTCCTGCCCCTAATATTCATGTACTAATCCCTAAAACCTGTGATTGTCACCTTACATGGGAAAAATTTACAGACGTAATTAAGTTAAGGATCTTGAGATTAGGACATTATCTTGGATCATCCAGGTTTTGTATGCAATCGCAAGTATCCTCATAAGAGCATGACAGAAGCAGATCACAGACAAGATAAGGCAACATAACCTTGGGGAAAGATACTGGAGTGATATGGCCACAGGCCAATGAATACTGGCTGTCACTAGAAACTGGAAGAGGCAAGAAATAGATTCTCCCAGAGCTTCAGAAGTTAAGTACCTGCTAACACCTTGATTTTATACCAGTGTGAAACTAGCTTCTGGTTCAAGTTTGACTACAGGAAATCACAAAAGCTTTATCTAGCAGACCTCATGGGGGAAATCGGTATTCATCCTACACTTGGTGCACAGCCAATACATTGTTGTCTCTGAAAGGAGTTGCAATAATGGGAAAAGATCTTCTTCAGGTTCCTCTGCTAAAGGTCTCCTCGTGTGTGTGTGCTTGTGTGTGTGAAGAGAGGACAGGAAAATTGTGAAGATAATTTTTCCCAGTTTGACTCAGTCCTCAGTACTTTTCTACTCCTTGGTCTTTGTCCTCATCCTTCATCTGATCCAAGGGTCCATAAAACTGTCAGAGCCTTTTGTTTGGGTCTCCTCCAAAATGAGATGACTCCCGTTGACTGTGCTGATCCACCTGATGCTGAACAGGTGCAATGTTCTATGGGGGAAAATGAAACAGGGGGAGTTGGTGCTTCCTCTGGTTTAGACTCTTGTTTATAACATTGCAATAGGTGATTACATGCTTAACTCTTTCATTTTTGACTAGTTGCCTTGATTAACCTAAAGATTATTTGAAATACAGAAACTTTGCTAGGCTATTTCATTGTGTTGATTGCTTTCCTGAAAAGATTCATGCCTCCTATTTCAGAAAAAAAATTTAATATAAGGTTGATCTTTGAACAACATGGGGGTTACCAACCCCCAAGAAGTAAAAAATCTGTGTATAACATTTGGTTCTCCCGAAACTTAACTGCTAAAAGCCTACTTTCTACCAGAATCTTTACTGATAAAATTGTCAATTAACACTTATTTGTGTTTTTATTTTTTATTATAAAGATGTGGGGTACAATTCAGGGTTTAGGTATACAAATGTTGATTAAGCAGGTACCCTTCTTGATGAGATATGCCCCTCCCCACCCTAGCAGTTTCCCCCTACTGCCAATCCCACCCCCCTGACAGTTTCCCACTACTGCCAATCCCTTTCTTATAATAATTGTTCAAGGTCTGCTTATGAACGAAAACATATGGTACTCTGTTCTTTGTTTCTGTGATAGATCATTGAGTATGATCAATTCTAAATCCATCCAAGTTGCTGCGAAGTCCATATGTTTGTCCTTCTTTATGGCTGCATAATATTCCATTGTGTATATGTACCACATTTTTTTATCCAGTCCAGCTTCAATGGGCAACATAGTTGGTTCGATGTTTTTGCTATTGTGAATAGAACTGCAACAAACATACGTGTGCAGGTATCTTTTTTGTAGAATGATTTGAGTTCCTCCGGGTATATTCCCAATAGGGGAATTGCAGGGTCATAAGAAAAATCAATTTCTAGTTCTTTCAGAAATTACCACATTGTCTTCCAAAGAGGTTGCACTAGTTTGCATTCCCACCAGCAGTGTAGAAGCATTCCTTTTTCTCTGCATCCTCGCCAGCATCTGTTGTTGTTTGTTTTATTAATGATGGCTATTCTTACTGGGGTTAGGTTACTGGTATCTCAGTGTGGTTTTGATTAGCATTTCTCTGATGATTAGAAAACACAGGAGATACCCTTATGGAAATTGGAACTGGCAACCAGTTCCTGTTCAGATCCCTAAATGCCCATACTTTAAGAAATAAGATAGACAAATGGGACCTCATCAAACTAATGAGCTTCTGCAAAGCAAAAGAAACCATCAAGAGAGTAGGGAGTCAGTCCACAGAATGGGAAAAAATATTTGCCAACTGTGTATCTGACAAAGACCTTAACATCTAGGATCTACAAGGAAATCAAACACACCAAAAGGAAAAAAAACAGAGCCCTATTGAAAAGTGGATAAAAGACATATATAGACACTTCTCAAAAGAAGATATACAGGCAGCCAACAGATACATGAAAAAGTGCTCAGCCTCAATTAATCCTTATTTTGTACTTTCGATGTATTATATACAACAAAGTAAGTTAGAGAAAAGAAAATGCTATTAAGAAAATCACAAAGAAGAGGAAGTCTATTTGCTATTCATTAAGTGAAAGCAAATCATCATAAAGGTCTTTATCCTCATCATCCTCATGCTGAGCAGACCGAGGATGAAGAGAAAAAGGAGTTGGTCCTGCTACTTCAGGGGCGGAAGAAAATCTGCTGTGAGTGGAACTGAACAGTTCAAACATGCTGTTCATCAACTATAGCTTCAAATGTATATTCTATGATTGAGGTGTTATTTAAGATGGGAATTTCAATGATGTGTATATTATCTGTCTTTCCTTTTGTCAATTTCTATTATTACTAATTATTTTTAACTCTTTGTTTTTACTTAATTTTGTAGGTTCACCTTATTTTTATCTTTTATGTCACTTAATTTTCAGTAGTATCTATTTCCCTTTGTGCTTCTTCTAACTCATATTTGTTCTATAGATGATTTTGTTGTCCCTTTTTTTCTGATGTCTCCAGATTTTATTTTATTTCTTTTTATTTCCTCACTAAATCTTTCTGAGCTGCAGGATCTCTGCTCCTTTTTCTTTTCTTTTTTTCATAGAGGCAATTGTTTCATAATTTTCTCATTTATATTAAATATATAGTGAGAATTTTTATTTACTCTTTGGTAACATTGTTCTGCTGAGAATCCCTAGTTTGTCAGTTGATTTTCCTGTTCCTATATTCTTTTCTTCCTTCAAATTCTCATTTTCCTTCTAGTATCTTTGTGTGGATTTTGAAGATTTCCTTCTTAATTAATCATCACAGAAGCAGGTCAATTCCTCCACATAATTACAGGAATTTTGGGATGTGAGGGAAGACCACGGTTTTGTGGCAGAATATCTAAATAGATAACATAAGTATTGTTTGTTTCTGTAACAAGGTAGTCTCTCCTCCACTGCCACAAAGGAAACTTGCTTCAACAAAAATGGCTCCTTTGTGCAATTCCTCATTTGTCTTTGCCTGCTCCATTTGGAAACAAACTGAGTTCTTATAGTTAGTGCATGCTGTTTCTTCCATTATAGACCAGAGACAGAGATTTTTGCACCTTAGAGTGTGATTCTCTGTTTCATGAAACTTAGTTTTGTTTTGACTCTTTCTGGGGTGAATAGCTGCAGCATATTTTTTCTCTGCTTCTTTGTAAGCATTTACCTGCTTAATCTTCACTGCTTTCGAAAGCCCTTTCACCTGTATTATGGCTTGAAGTTTTAACTGTCTTCTAGTCTTACCAAAAATAGCTTTAGTGCTTTTGTTTCTTTTTTTCCTCATTGCTTTTGCTTGAGTTCCAGAAAAAGTCAGAAATGCCAATTCTATGGCACTATTTTGAAACAAGATGTCTCTATCTTGAATTTGGACATTTTTTGTCCTTGCTTTTTCTTTCTTTTTTTTTTTTTGAGTTGGAGTCTCACTCTGTCGCCCAGACGGGAATGCTCCCGGCCACCGCAGCCTCGACCTGCTGGGCTCTGGCGATCCTTCCGCCTCAGCCTTCCAAGTAGCCAGAATTACAGGCATGCACTACCACGCCTGGCTGATTTTTTGATTTATTGTAGAGATGAGATCTCGCTGCCCAGGTGTGTCTCGAACCTGCGGGCTCAGGCAATTCACTCACCTCAAACTCCCAAAGGTGCAGGATTAAAGGCTGAGCCACTGAGCCCGGCTTGTCCTTGCTTTTTCTACCCTCTTCTCCCATTTTATATTCTTTGTAGTTTTATCTGTGCTCACAGTTTTATTTAAACAAATGACCATTACATTGCCATCTCTTCCTTGCTTCCTTCTTCTATTTTCTTCTTTGCCTATTGTCAGCTTCACGTGAATATTCCTCAGAAACTTCCATTATTGCTCTTCTCTATACTTTTATGTCAATGGCATCATAGTTTTCTCAGCTAATCTGGTTGAAAATTCTGGAATCATATTTGATGCCTCTTTTTAAATTCTGTATTCAAAATATTTCCTGCCTCATCATCTCTTTTTTACTTCCACTGATAACACCCTAGTCTGGACCCCACTTTTGGATATTTCTAACTATTATTCTTTGTTGCCTTATCTAGTAAGTCTGCTTATGTATCAGAGTTAACGTCCTTAAATACATTGGATCATGTTACTCTTTGCCTCATAAACCTCCATGGTTCAACAACACAAAAATAATAATCTCTACTGACATAAAACTATTTATTGGTTTCTAAAAATACTTTTCATTCATTGAATATCATAACTTTGCTTATGTTTGTCCTTTTCCTAGTTTGTCTATTTCTTTATCCCCATTTTCTGATGTCATGGTTAGCTTTCAATGTTCTGTTTTATAAAAAACAATTTTTAAGTTTTTTGACAAATTATAATTGTATGAGATCATAGTGTCCACAGTGATGTTATGATATATGTATATAGTGTAGAATGATTTAATCAAGCTAATCTAAGGTTCTGCTTAATGAGGGCCTTTCTAAATATCCATAGACAAATTACTTCTTTCCTTGTACTATTATTAGTATTGCTTATTTCCTTATTACTTTGTGATTTTCTGAAGCACAGAAGTCATGCCTTTTTCAGTTTATGTTAACCATGTCATACAACATAGATCCTTGCAGAGTGAATACCATTCCTTGATTTGAATTTAAATAAGTTGTGCTAATAGAGATTTGTAATGCATTCTAGTAATTATCAGTATTTGACTTTGAATATGTATATATTAAAATATTTGAACATTTTGGATATATATTCAAAGTATCTGAATATGTATGATTAAGATATATATATATTTAGTCATACATATTCAAATATATATAGTAGATATATTAGATATAGATCTCAAATAAACAATTTTTGAGATATATATGTTAAAACTGAGCAATGATATATATAAACCAATTTTACATTTATATAGTTTATATTTGTTTTATTTCATTAAAGCTACTATAACAAAATACCATGAATCCAGTAGCTTATAAACAACATAAATTTATTTTTCACAGTTCTGGAAGTCTCAGATCAAGCAGCCAGCAGATTTGATGTCTGATGAAGACCATCTTCTGGTTCGTTGAAGGAGTCTTTTTGTTGCATCCTCAGATAGAGGAAGGGACTAGCTATAAGTACACTAATCTCATTTATGAAGGCAGAACACTCATGATGTAATCACTTCCTGAAGGCTGCACCTTGTAATACTATCACTTTGGTGATTAGGCTTTCAAATTCAATATGAATTTGAAGGGACACAAAAATTCCGTCTATCCCAATTTTTAATTTATAGCAATTCTGGTATTTGAAAATAATAAATCTGTGTTTATTTAAAGATTTTTACAATTTTCATTTTACTAATGAAATATTTTTAGTATTTCTTTTAGTTTAATTTTGCAATAAGTAAAAAAAGAAAAAAACCCCAAATCTTCCTTTCCATTTTTTTTTTTTTTTTTTTTTGAGTTGGAGTCTCACTCTGTCGCCCAGACTGGAGTGCAGTGGCCGCTCCCGGCCACCGCACCCTCGGCCTGCTGGGCTCCGGCGATCCTTCCGCCTCAGCCTTCCGAGTAGCCGGAATTACAGGCATGTGCTACCACGCCCGGCTGATTTTTTTTTTTTTTTAATTTATTTTAGAGATGAGGTCTCGCTGCCCAGGCGGGTCTCGAACCCACGGGCTCAGGCAATCCACTCACCTCAGCCTCCCAAAGGCGCGGGATTACAGGCTGAGCCACCGAGCTCGGCTTCCTTTCCATTTTTTTTGTAAAGTCTGTGTGGCAGGGAATATTTCTCTTAATGAGCAGGTGATGCAGATTTAACGATTCGTAGTTTGTTATGGTTACTGTCCTGTCTGGATAGCACATCATTCCTTACTAGGTACTATCTTTCCTTTATTTCTCAACAACACAGGGCTGCTGTACATTTGCTGAGTTTTACTGAAGATTTGGGATAACAGAGAGTTGTTAGAGCTCAGTTCAGCACAGAAATTTCACAACCACCTGCCATGTGAAAGTTATCACTAGACATTCTCCTAAGGATCCTGCTTGCTGCCTTCTTATCCATCCCTCCTTACCGCCTATTTATTTTTGTAAGATTCTTCTCCATAATTCTACACATCTCTGAGTCCCATAACTACTGAAGTGGTTGTCTATTCTACCTGTCAGGGAAAGTTTCAAAATTCCTGTTATTTTACATATCAGTATGCTTTTGGTGAGTACAGAAAACCCCGTTCAAGATGACCAAAATCATAAGAATGGTTATTATCTCACAGGATAAGACCAGAGGTACACAGACTCCAGAAGTGGTTAAAGGTTCAATTATGCCATCAAGTTCCTAGATTGTTTCTGGTTTCCTTCTCTGCGATTCTTAGCGTGTTGCCTTATTTTTCAGACTACCTCTTCTCATAAAATGCCTGCATCAGTTCCAGGTATCATATTAAAACACAACATTCAAAAGTACAGAAAGACTCTTTTGTTTTCTTTTTTAGAGAGAGAGAGAGAGAGAAAAAAAAAACCTTCCCCCGGAAGCCACCAAGCAAAACTCTCTCACATATTAATAGAGAACCCCCAGTCCTAATTCATCACTGCCTTAAATGGTCAAGATTCACTCCTGTTTAGGAATATACCCACTCTTGCATTGGAGTATCTAGAATAAAGTCGAGTTTGTTAGTAGGAAAATAACAACTAATTGTGTCTATATACTTTATTATGCACTAAATTTAACTTTTTTATTTTTGAAATCTTTTCTGCCTAAAAAGGTTGATTAGAGAAACTCACCTTCATAATAACAGTACCATATTAAATTTATTTAGATCCATGATAAAAAGTATCTTCTTTAATTGAGTGTGCAAATAATTAATAATGTTAATAACTTTAAGTATTTATATTATATGATTACATTGTATATTATTATATTATATATTATATTATATTTATATTATATATTTTAGTGTCATATCAGTGTTTTATTAAAAAGCTTTTTTATTATTTATATATTTTAGTATCACATCAGTGTTTTTTAAAAAAGCTTTCTTGAGGTATACTTGTACAAAAAATTGCACATATAAAATGTATACATTTTGATTAGCTTGACTATATGCTTATACCAGTGATATCATCACTACAACCAAGATACTACATTAATCTATTACCTCCAAAAGTGTTTGTGTGTGTGTGTGTGTGTGTGTGTGTGTGTTTTGTTTTTGGTAAGAATACTTAACATGAGGTCTGTCCTCCTAACCTGTTTTAAAGTGCACAATACATTATTGTTAACTATAAGCACTGTGTTGTACACCAGATCTCTAGAATTTGTTCATGTTACATAACTAAAACTTAAGACTCATTGAGCAATGATTTCCCATTTCCTCCCCTTCCCATCTCCTGGCAACCACCATTCTATTATCTGCTTCTATGAGTTTGATTATTTTAGATACCTCATTTAAGTGGAATCATGCAATATTTGTCCTTCTGTGACTGGCTTATTTCATTTAGCATATGCCCTCTAGGGTTTTTCATGTTGTTGAAAATGATAGGAATCTTTTAAAAATCTAAATAATATCCCATTGTAGTATATACCACATTTTATTTATTTATCTCTTTATGGACATTTGGGTTATTTTCATATCTTGACTATTATAAATAATGCTACATTGAAAATATGCTAAATGGTATATAGAAAGAGATTTATTATGAGGAATTGGCTCATGCTACTGTAGTGGCTGAGAAGTTTATCTGCCATCTGCAAACTGGAGAACCAGGAAAGCCTGTGATGTAGTTCCAGTCCAAACCCAAAGGTATCCTAAGTCAATAGTGAAAGTCCCAAAAGCACTGGAGGAGATGGATGTCACAGCTCAAGCAGACAGCATATTCACCCTTCCTCTACTTGGTACTGTTTTCAATTTCTCAATGAATTGTATGATGCCCATCCATATTGGTGAGGGCGATCTTTACTCGTCACAAATTCAAATTTGAAACTTGTTTGGAAACACCTTCACAGACACATCCAGAAATAATATTTTGCCAGCTATCTGGGCATTCCTTAACCCAGTAACACATAAAATCAACCACCACAAATCCACCCCTTGTCAGCTTGGTGGCCTATACATCTCCTTAACCAATACTTAATCTGTAAACAAAAACAATGATAAGATCATCATTTCACCTAACATGATACAACTATCCTGCATACACATGAAAATACATTAATCTCTTCCCCAGAAGAGGAAGTAAAGTCCTTGAGTGATGTTTACTCTTCTCCTGATAGCCCATAACTTAAATACTGTGAGGTAAAATTTAGTCAGATTTATTTCTGAGTCTCTGGCATGCAAATGTCTTGTCAATAAGTCTGAAGTACATATGTAGTTGTTCCTGCTGGCTCACTAGGTCCAATCAGCATAATGTAATCAATGTAAAAAACGTTGATATCTTGTGGAAGAAAAGAGCAATTAAGATCCCTGTGAACTAAATTATTTGTAGGGCTGGAGAGTTGATATACCCATGAGGTAGGACAGTGAAGGTGTATTGCTGCCTTGCCAATTGAAATCAAACTGATTCTGGTGTCTTATGGACAGGGGTGACAAAATAAGGCATTTGCCAGATCAAAAACTGCATATCAGACACCAGTGGATGTGTTAATCTGCTCAAGCAATGAAACCACAACTGATACAGCAGCTGCAATTGGAATCACTACCTGGTTAAACTTGTGATATCTGCTGTCATTGTCCAAGATTCATTGATCTTCTGCATAGGCCAAATAGAAAGATAAGGATCACTACCCTTGCATCTTTCATGTCCTTGATAGTAGTGCTAATCTCTGCAATCACTGCAGGAATGCAATTGCTTTTGTTTTATGATTTTCTTAGGTAGAGGCAGTTCTATGGTCTTCATAAAGTTTTTCCTGACCTAATTTCTCTTACTCCACAGGTCAGGGAACCAATGTTGGGATTATGTCGGTTCCAAGTATGTGTATTCTAATTATGCATTCTGGAACTGGAGAAATAAACACAAGATAGTTTCAGGGAACCACTGAACCCATTGTGAGATGGACCTGAGCTAAAACCACATTGATCACCTGATCCTCATGAGCCCCTACTCTGACTGGTAGACCACAGTGATTGGGGGTCTTCTGGAATCATTGTCAGTTCAGAACCAGTTTCCAGTAGTCCCCAAAAGTTCTGATTATTTTCTTTTCCCCAATGCACACTTATCCAGGTTAAAATATGTACATCCCTTTGGAGGAAGGCTGAAAGAAAAGCAGTGTAAGTGTTTGGTAGGGAAATAAGGTCTTTCCTCAAGGGAGCTCAGCCTCCTCTTCATTCAAGGGATTTTGGACCTGTAAAATGACTTGAGTTTGATAATTTGAGGGCTTGTGAATCTCTATTTTTAATTAGAATTTTTGTCCACTTGACCTAGAACTTTTCTACTTATACAGATTAAGTAAGAATTTAGTAGGCTTCCTATCTATTTCATTTCTGGGATCACCACAATTGACTTGTCAATGCCATAGGTCTGCATGAGCCAGACCATTCTGATTGCTGGTTTGACACTATTGTTTGTTATGGTACCGACTCCAGGATCCTCTTACTCACATTGCATGTAGGTTTCCCAGTTCAGTGACTGCAGTTCCCACTGTGAGGTCTGGTCTACAAAGAAGAGTGATTAGAGTTTCTTGAACTCTCTGAAAATGTATTTTTGGGGCTCTCTGAAAATGTATTTCTCAGTGTTGATAAAAGGTATGTCTTTTGGATACTCTCAGTGTGGGTAAGTCTTACTTAAATGGCAAATCCATTCTAACATTCCAATTTCCCTAAGTTTTGAGTCCCTTCTTTTAAACTAGTGTAAGGCATGGCTGGCATTTCTAATTCATTCACAGTGGACCATCTTTTGGTTTTTTTCAGCCAACCAACTAAACAAACTTTTATAACCCTTTCTAACCTCTTGAGCCACAAGATTAATTATAGAATCTGTTTATAGGACTCATATCAATAAATCGGGCCTGATTCAACTATATGTTCTATTCAGGCCCTCAATGGACTGGATGACACCCATCTACATTGGTGAGGGTGATCCTCTTCACTTATTCTATTACTCAAGTTACCCAGAAGTATACCCTCACAGACACACAGACATAAGTTTTAGCAGCTATACAAGCATCCCTTAACCTGGTCACGTTGACTCACAAATGAGCCATCATGCTATTATTTTGCTTTATTTTATTACATCAATTCTAAACTACTGTTACATTTGTAATAATAAATTTTTAATAAAAGTTAAAATGCCTAACCCAAACTATGACTTGAAGTGTTTACCTGCCTCATCATAGAGGTGAGTAAAGGGAATACCTATAGGAAGTATTGTTTTGGGGTTATCATTCACATGTCTGTTACCTTAGTCACCATGATCCTAACACTAAATTCATTATGAGCCCCTTGGGTTCCAGCACTAAGTATCTTTATGATTGTTCTAATAGTCTGGATTGTTTCTCTGACTATGTACGTTGTAACCTGCTAATATCTTTTGAGTTTTTTTATTACCTTTAATTCATAAGCATTTTTTTGCAGAACATTTGCAAAGAATCCTTCTCTACAGATGACTGAAAAATGTCGTTATTCTATTATGTTCAACTTCTAAATGGTATGACAGATTTTCTAATATTGTTCAATTTTCTAAGTAAGTAGAATTGTACAAATGTTACTTTTGATGAGGTCCTACTTGTCTATCTTATCTCTTATGGCATGGGCACTTGGGGTTTTGATTAGGAATTGGTTGCCAGTTCCAACTTCAATAAAGTTGTCTCCTGCATTTTCTAAGGTTCTTATAGTTTGAGGTTTTACATTTAGGTTTTTGATCAATTTAGAGTTGATTTTTGTATTATGGTGATAGGTAGGGGTCCTGTTTCAATCTTCTGCATGTGGTCAGCCAGTTTTCCCAGCACCATTTACTGAATAGGTTCTTCTCCCCTCAGTGGTTATGGTTGGAGACTTTGTTAAAGATGATTTGGCTAAGAAATTGAGGTTCTGCTTCTGGAATCTCTGTCCTGTTTCATTGATCTGCATGTTTGTTCTTCTACCAATACCAAGCTTTTTTTTTTTTTTTTTTTAATTTTAGCCTTATAGTAAAGTTTGAAGTCTGGAAGTATGATACCACCTGCTTTGTTTCTTTTGCTAAGGATTGTTTTGACTATTTGTGGTCATTTATGTTTCCATATGAATTTCTGTGTTGTCATTTCCAGATCTGAGAAGAATGATGTTGGTAATTTAATGGATATTGGCATTGAATCTGTAGATTGCCTTGGGTAGGGTGGACATCTTAACAATGTTGATTCTTCCTATCCATGAGTATGGAATATGTTTCCATTTGTTTTGTCTTCTTTGATTTATTTGAGCAGTGTTTTATAGTTTTCATTGTAAGGTCTTTCACTTCGCTGGTTAGGAAGTTGCCAAGGTATTTCATTTTTTTGGTGGCTATTGAGAATTGGACTGTGTTTTTATTTGGTTCTATGCCTGTTTGTTGGTGGTGTATAAGAATGAGACTGTCTTTTTGACAATTATTTTGTACTCCAAGACTTTGCCAAAGTCCTTTATCAGGGCAAGCAGGTTTTTGACAGATTCTCTTGGATTTTCAAGGTATAGGATCATATCATCAGCAAAGAGGGATAACTTAACTTCCTCCTTTCTTATTTGGATACCCCTGATTTCCTTCTTTTGTCTGACTGTTCTAGCTAGAACTTCCAACACTGCTAGTGGGAATGCAAACTAGTGCATCCTCTATGGAAAACAGTGTGGCAACTTATGAAAGAACTAGAAATTGACCTTCCTTATGACCCAGCAATCCCCCTCCTGGGAATATATCTGGAGGAACTCAAATCACTCTACAAAATGATACCTGTGTATGCATGTTTATTATAGCACTATTCACAACAGCAAGAACATGGAACCAACTGTGCTGCTCATCAAAACTGGACTGGATAAAATGAATGTGGTACATATACACAGTGGAATATTATGCAGCTATAAAGAAGGACAGACATATAGACTTCACAGCAAGTTGGATGGATTTAGAGTCTGTCATACTCAGTGATCTATTTCAGTAACAAAGAACAGAGTAACACATGTTCTCACTCATAAGTGGACCCTGAACAATTACCGCAATACTTTATGAAAGGGATTAGCAATAGCAGGATACAACCAGGATGGTTGTGGGGGACATGCAACATCAATAAGAGTACCTGATCTCAAACCAGGCAAAGTGGAGACCAAAGAGAGGCCCAAACTTTACCTGTATAATGACCACTTGTATATCTAATCCTGAATTGTACCCCACGTTTTTAAAATAAAAAAATAATAAAAATAAAAGTTTAAACAAACAAATGTTACTTTTACATTTCTGGTTTGCTTTTGATTTGATTTTTCAATCACCAATACTTTTTTTCTAGTCCTTACACTATTTTGGAAAATTATCTCCTACTAAGTTTCAAATGAACAAAAAAGTTTTATCATAATTTTTGCGTTCTGATAAGTTTATGAGTTGAAATGAAAGACAACTCAGTAACCTGGAACAGCATCTTATTTTATTTTAACTGTATCAATTTGAAAGCATTCAAGAAGTAACTTTTTAAATTTAAAATGATCTCTTAGGAACTGAGACAGAATAGTTTATAGACTGGAACATTTCTTGAAATAAAATATAATATAAAATTGTATAAAACATATGTGATTATATAATATGTGTATATATGTATACGTGTGTATTCATGTGTATATATAGTTTTGAACTGAGCACATTTATATTTCAAGCTTTGTGATAACAAAGCTGGCAAACAAGTCAGTTTGATTTGTGTAACGTGGTTATAGACAGAATAATTGTAACTTTTCATGGTTCTATCTGATTAACATTTATTAAACTCATATTATATAGAAGATACTAGCATGAGTAAGAAACAGTTTTTGTCCCCAAAGAATTATTGAAGGGCATTATACAAACAGATTCTACAGGGGATGGGTGAAGAAACTTGAGTACCAAAAGATGAATAACAGAGTTTGGGTGTTTAAAGGAGAAAACAACTTATATCCAGTTAAAAGGATCAGGAAAGATTCAAGGAGTGTTTTGAAATAAGCCCTACAGAGGGATGGTAATTTTAAGAGATAGTGATGGGACGGGACAGGTTAACATATGCTTTCAGATACTACAAGTGCTCTCATTTTGCTCTTATCACTACATTTCTTTCCCCTGGCCCTTCTCCTTCTTAATGGACTCTTTTTCTTTAGCTAGTAATAGAACACAGGTGAATTTGAAAGCTCATTTTCTTTTATTACTTATGTGGGCTGAAGAATCACTGCTTAAAATAAAAATAAAATGAAAGTCTACTAAGGCCTTCTCTGTATAGATACTTTTGTTTTTCTTTCATCCTTGCCATTCCTATCTCTGTGATTCACACTTTGTTCCATGAGGCCAAAGTTTGCTCACTACCATACCTCCAGATCCTGCAGGTGGCAGGAATTCAATAAATGTTTGCCAAATAACAGAACATAGAGGAAAGGTAGCAACAGAGGAAAGCATCATAGTATTTGCACTTATAATGTCTTCATTTTACTTTACTAATTTCATGTCTTTAATGTTTATCTCGAATCATTTAATATATACTGTAGAATAATTATAATGTTGACAGGTAAGATGGCACTGGATTTCTAAGGCAAGATACATTTAAGATACCAAGCAAGATACATTTAAGGAAGTATTGCTTCTATTCTTATTTCCTCTGCTCTAGTCTCTTCCTCCTTCTATAAGAAACTAATCACAAATGTAGGCATGTAATCATATTATATATGTGAGGAGGGACGCCCAAAAGACAGAATTTGTTTATAAAAATTGTGTATTTACTCTTATGTGTTTAAATTTCAGTCACCTTAAAACTACTCTCTGATGCAATACATCTAACAAGATGCCTTTTCCACTGCTCAAAATGGTTTTTGAAGTCATCAGTTTTGATGCCTTTCAGTGCTTCTGCCATTTTTTGTTTTATCTTTCCACGTCTGGAAAACATTTCCCTTCGAGGACTTTTTTCATATGGGGAAACAACAACAAAAATTGTTGCTTGGGGTGAGATCAGGTAAATAGGGAGGATGGGGCATGGGGATCATGCCATTTTCCGTCAAAAACTGCTGAACACGCAGTATAGTGTGAGCAGGTGTGCTCATAAATGCCCATCATGAAATGGGAAAATGCTTTGAAATAATCCTCAAAAAAAAAAAAAAAAATCACTGAAGCTGAACACAATCTCTCACAACAACACTCCTGTAACACTTATCTAGTGGGGGAAGCACAGTGTACTATAATACAAGGGGTTCATCATCCAAAAGATCATTCTGAGTTTTTGGGGTCCTCACTCATATAGCTGATCCTTGTACATGGAGGTTAAGGGTGTCGATCCCCATGAAGTAAAAAATTGATGTATAACTTTTGACTTCTCCAAAACTTAACCACTTAACATCTGTTGACCAGAAGTCTTACCAATAACAAATATTCGATTAACACAAACTTTGTATAAGTATTATATAATGTATTTTCACAACAAAGTAAGCTAGAGAAAAATAAATATGATTAAGAACATCATAAGAAAGAGAAAACATGTTTACTATTCAATAAGTAGAGGTGGATCATTATAAAGGTCTTCATGTTGAATAAGCTGAGGAAGAAGAGGGGTTGGTCTTGCTCTCTCAGGGGTAGCAGAAGTGAAAGAAAATCTTCATTGAATTGGACCTGCACAACTCCAGCCTGTTGTTCAAGAGTCTAACTGCATGTTATAATAGTATATAATATCCTTTCTTGTTTCCTAGGTAAATGATAGATTAGGCATTTTTTTCCTACCATAATTTTTCACTTAGCAATCTACCCTTGAGATAACGCTATGGTATTCTAGTAGATATAAATGGTTAACAAAGTAATTAGAGAAAAAGCTTGAAGTTATATTCCAGATAAAATTGGAATCACTTATAGAATTTTGGAAAATATGTCAATGGCCGACAAATGTTACTGTATGCAAAACAGTTGCTTATTAAAAACTATATTAATTGGCAATTAGAAAGTAATGCTTTAAACATTTATACCCTAACATAATAATTTGTTGCAATTATGTATGTATATCTGTGTGTGTGTGTATGAGTGTGTATTTATTTATTTACTTATTTTTTGAGTTGGAGTCTCACTCCATCGCCCCCACTGGAGTGCAGTGGCACGCTCCCGGCCACCGCAGCCTTGACTTGCTGGGCTTAGGCAATCCTTCCGCCTCAGCCTTCCAAGGAGCCGAAACTACAGTCACGCTCTACCTTGCCCGGCTGATTTTTTATTTATTGTAGAGATGAGGTCTCGCCAACTGGCCTGGGCAGGTCTCGAACCTGCAAACTCAGGCAATCCACTCACCTCGGCCTCCCAAACCACTGGGATTACAGGCTGAGCTACCGAGCCCGGCCGAGTGTGTATTTATTTATGTTTTAGTGGACTTTTATACATTTTTTAAGATTGGTAGGGGTTTGGGGTTGATGAGAAATGTGTTAGTTATATTTTCCCCATTGAAACAATGTGGTATATTCTATAAGTTAGTACTATCACATAAAATGTCTGATTTCCAGAAAAAAATTCTGATAATAAGAGGAAGATGCCTGTATTTTATTTCTTTATTCTAATTTACTTTGTCCTCATTTACCAATATGGATGATGTTATGATTTTACTAGCAGACAGTAGATGGCACTATAAGTATATGCTCATTAGAAGCTAAGTTAATTTATAATAAACTCCAATATATAATTTATAATTTAAACTTGAAGTTGTTGAAACTAATGTTGTTCAAAAAGGAACAGACATTGCCTGAGTTTTACTAATATATTTCTTACATATTCAGAATTTCTATTGAAAATGGATTTGAAATACTATCAGTTATAACTCTTCAGGGTGTGTGTGTGTCTGTGTGTGTGTGTGTGTGTGTGTGTGTGTGTGTGTGTGTGTGTGTGTGTATGTGTGTGTGTGTGTGTGTGTGTGTGTGTGTGTGTGTGTGTGTGTGTGTGTAGTAAGAGATGATGTTACAGATACCCCAAAAATAAAATGTACATTTTAACATTTTTTTAAGAAAATGTATTTTAAAGATGTAGGGTACAATTCAGTGTTAGGTATATACATGGTCATTGTACAGGTAAAGTTTGGGCCTCACTTTGGTCCCAATGTCACCTGGTTTGAGATCAGGTACCCTTATCGATGAAGTATGCCCCCTTCCCCCCCC
>NW_007252905.1:903326-945372 GCF_000164805.1 Carlito syrichta | reverse complement strand
CCCCCCCCCACCGCCCCACTCCCTCCTCTGGCAGTTTCCCACTTCTGCCAATTCGTATCTTATAGTATTATGATAAATGTTCAGGGCCTGCTTATGAATGAGAACGTGTGGTACTCAGTTCTTCATTTCTGTGATAGCTCATTGAGTATTACAGACCCTAAATCCATCCAAGTTGCTGTGAAGTTCATAATTTTGTCCTTCTTTATAGTTGTGTGATATTCCATTGTGTATATGTACCACATTTTAAAAATCCAGTCTACTGTCGATGGGTAGCACAGTTGGTTCCATGTTTTTGCTACTGTGAATAGTGCTGCAACAAACATGCGTATCCAGGTATCTTTTTTGTAGAAAGATTTTAGTTCCTCCAGGTATATTTCCAGAAAGGGAATTGCTGGGTTGTAGAGGAGGTCGACTTTTAGATCTTTTAGGAATCGCCACACTGTTTTCCACAGAGATTGTACTAGTTTACACTCCTACCAACAGTGTAGAAGTGTTCCCTTCTGCCAGTACCCTCTCCAGCATCTGTTGTTTTTTGAGTTATTGATGTTGGCCATCCTGACTGGAGTTAGGTGGTGTCTCTGGAGATGTGGGATTATATCAAGAGGGTGAACCTAAAGTTAATTGGCATTTTACATTTTAATTCAGTGTGGTGAGTAATTTTAATGAGTTAATAATTTCAGTGCTACATTACCAAAATGCAGACTGAGTGCATTCTTTAGTCACTGACAATGGACTACCCTTTCCCCAGTTTTAAAAGACTTTGATATTTATTAAAAACCAACAACAAAGTAGACTTCATGTCAAAATGCTTGTCTAACTTTATGATTTTTTTTGCTTTGAATTGTAAATAGTGCTTTTAAAAGTTTAATTCTCAGTCCTTGTGATGTGCAACATATCAGAAGCACTTGGCACAGCGGATTATTCTTTTCTCCTGATATCTTTTTTTTTCTTGGTTTTTAGGACACCTCATTCTCCTGGTTTTCCTTTTAACTCACTGACACTTTCGTCTCTTTCTTCTTTGTTTTTTCTGCTTCTTCTCCCTAATCTTCTAATGTTGAGTGCCCAGAGATCAGCTCTTGGTCAATTCTTTTTCTTATCTACACTCACTTTCTTACTGATAATCATCTAGATTTATGGTTTTAACTACAAGGAAAATGTTCTTATTTTAAGTGGAGTCCACAAGATTCAACTGTATACAAGAAGTTACTGCATTATTTTAAGGGGAACCTGATGCAGAAGAAGAGTGCTAATCACTAATCAAGTTATATTTAACTTTCGCAAAACCATGAGATGTGTTATGGTGGGTTTCGTGTACCACCTCTGTGGTGACAATGCCTAAGTTTGTATCTCTAGTCTAGATCTTCTCTCTGAATTCTGAACATATGTTCATCTGCCTACTTGGAAAGTCTACTTGGGTAGCTAATAAAAATCTCAAATTAAATGTGCTCAAACTTTCTTCCTACTGCCAAGCCTCCTCCACCAATCTTGTTCATCTCAGGTAACGTTCACTTCATATCTTTTCAATTGTTCAGTTCAAAAGCACTGAAAGTATTCTTGACTCCCTTATTTCCAACCTGTCAGAAAGTTCTGTTGACTGTAACTCCAACATATACCCAGAACCTGATCACTTCTTACCATCTGCACTGTTACCACACTCTAATTAATTATTACATCTCACTTGAATTATCACAATCGCCTTCCAACTGATCTCTCAACCCAAATGCCTAACAATCTATTTTCAGCAAAGCAGTCAGAGTGGCCCTGTCAAAATAAAAATCAGAGCCGGGTTCAGTGGCTCAGCCTGTAATCTCATGCCTTGGGAGGCTGAGGTGAGTGGATTGCCTGAGCCCGCGGGTTTCAAGACCCGCCTGGGCAACTTGGTAAGACCTCATCTCTACAATAAATCAAAAACTTAGCCGGGCGTGATAGCGCGTGCCTGTAGTTCCAGTTACTTGGAAGGCTGAGGCGGAAGGATCGCCGGAGCCCAGCAGGTCGAGACTGCGGTGGCTAGGAGCGGCCACTGCACTCCAGTCTGGGTGACAGAGTGAGACTCCAACTCAAAAAAAAAAAAAAAAAATATATATATATATATACCAGTTTATATCATTCTTCTGCTAAAAACCCTTAAGTGACTCCACATTTCATTCAGAATAAAAGTCAAAGTCCTTACAATGCAACCTAAAGTCAAATGTAGTCTGGCCCGTGTTACCTCTCTGAACACATCTCTCACTACTCTTCCCCCTCTCACTCCACTCCAGTCATACTGGTCTCCTTTGCTGTTCCTCAACAGGTGTTTGTATCTCGGGACCTTTGCTTTAGGTGTTCCCTTTACCTGAAAAGCTCCCTTATTATTTGCATGGTTTGCTCTCTCCACTCCTTGTTCTCTTCACTTCTCACATTGTGGAGTATATTAAGAAGGCTATTTACAGTTTCAAACTTTATCCCAGTCCCCAGTGTCCCATCTCTCTTACTTTATTCTCTGTTTTTTTGAGACATATCATCTTTGATATAATGTATATGTTTAAATTTTTATATAAATAATACAAATTTATAAATATTATAAATATATATTTACAAATATGTAAGTGATATAATATATTTATATTGATTAACTTTTCACTAAAATATAAGCTTCATATGAGCAGTGATTATGTCATTTTGAATCACTTCTCTATCAGTGCTTAGAACAGAGCCTGGCACATTGGAGGTAATCAATAAATATTTGTTAGTTGATGAATAAATACATGAATGAATAGTGGGTCAATAATATACCATAATCTTTTCAACATTTAGAGTCTCTAAAAATTGCTTGATGTTAATTTAGAAACTAGGATTCATATTTTAAAGAATGCTTCACTATTGTTATAAGTGGTGTTTTGTTTTTTCCTCTAAAGTTGATTGAACCAATGGTGGACTAACTAGAATGAAATTTTAAAATATTGTACAGCTGCCCTAGCTCAAACTATAACTTACACTATTTAAAGTTTAATAAGAAACAGCCTAATGTTTGAAGAATATTTAATATATTGAATATCTGTATTGCCTATTAAGAAAGGAAATTGACATTAATCGGGCTACCAACATACATATGACACTATAAATCTTTCACAAACATATTATCATTTACTCCTTGCGACTCTGAGATGTAGTTATTGCCCTAATTTTGCTGACTTGGAGGTTCTGGCTTGGGGTCATAAAATTAGTTGACCCCCATCACATGTCTTTGTGATGTGATGTGATGCTACTTGGTAGCACAGCTGTTATTCAAATCCAGTTTTGATTCCTATACTCATTGGTCATTAATGTCACTTATTACACTGGGTCTCTATTTTTTAAAGTGGCATATATTTAATTATTTAACAAGATGTATTTGTTGTACCAAGATCAAGTACAGTTGTGTGAAAAATTAGATAATCCAGTGATTCATGAACATTTATAGTCCAGAGATCTAACTTCTGGACTCACCTCCAATTCCAACACAGGTGCAGGATCTATTTTATTTTATTTTAATATAGTTAGAGAATAGATTAAAAAGAAATACTGGTGGTAGGTTCCTACATACTCTACATCTGGTTAAGTGAAGGTAGTATTTTTCAAGTATAATTTTTCAATTATACATTAAACTCTTTAGTCCCTTCATAAAGAACCAAGAAATGTAATCTATACAATAAAGTCAAACCGACCAGAACATAGTCAGTTTGGTTATTCCGACTGCTCTAACAAGTGAGCTAGGTTTTGTTTTGATTCCCATAAAAAAATTAACCTCTCTCCTGTTCTAAACTTGGATGGGAAAACAAATTAGAAAAAAGGATTTCTGTTTGAAGTAGATTCTTCTTCCGGTCTCAGACTCTGGGTGATAATGACTCAAAGAGCAAAGCATAGGCAAAGTTCATGTGAAGGACACATGTTGTTTTGACATTAAATGAAATTGCCGAACTCACACGTCTGCTCCCCACACCTGATTGCTCTCTGAAGAATGCTCGGACAGACCAGATTCTCTCCACACCCATTTTGTAGTGATATCTTCAGGGAAAGTGTCCTTCCCTGGCGCTTAAGCTAGAGCTCAGAGTCACAGAAAGTTCTTTCCTGTCTCATGCCCCAGTGTTAGTCGAGTGACTTTTTAGGCCTGAGGATGTTCCACATTACTTTTATTTTGGGATCACATGTCTCCAGACAGCTGGTGAGTGTTAATGACCAGGCCACAGTGCTCAGGTCTGCACGTCCACTCTCCCCATTTCTGAACAAGGGAAACATCTTGGGATGTGGTTCTCACAACACAAAGGAGACACTAAAGCCCTGGAATAATCCTCCGTGGGAGAGGAGCTATTTTTCAGTTTGGCTCAGGACCAAGTGCTGAAAAACGTAAAACCATTGATTACGTATTACTCCTTTTGGTCCCAAAGCAGAAATTACACAAACACAGAGAACAATTTATTATATTTTTCCCACATTCTTTCTTTTCCCCAGATATATTGTTTAAATGTGAACAGTCCTACAAAAGATCCCATGGGAATGGCACTTCCCACATGAACAGCTTCCTTGCTTATAAAAGTTTCAATTCAATTCTCTGGTGGCCTAAGAGGACAATTTAAGGTTATGTAATATAACCCCAGAAGTCCTCATATATTATTCTGTGGGGGAAGGGAAAGAAGAGAATCATAAACCCCCAATTTCTAGGAGTTGATGAAAGTTTGTTCTGTGTGGTATTATGTTTAGCATTATCTTTTTGCCATTTTTGCCCATGACAACACAAAGCTCTGGTGAAATAGAAGAAAAGACAAGGAGGATTGAGATATGATGCAGTGCAGCTTAGATCAGCAATCACATATTATAATTCACATTCTAGGAACTAAGGTAGTTGTTGAAGATTCATAGGTGAGTTACATTTACTCTTTGCCATGAGCATCTAGCAGAAAGAATGAGCTAGAATTTAAATCGGGTACCTCACAAACCAAAAGGAAGAACCACACATAGAGCAAGTAGATATTATCACTCACCTTACTGTCTCTTTTAACGCAATGATACTAATTTTGTTGGCTACTACAAAGTACAGAAATGTAATGATGAGCAATTTCATCCCAGGACTAATGAAACATCCAAAGCAACTGAAATAGAAAGCAGTTTACCTAACACCAGGAGGCAGCTTATTTTATTATGTAACTCTATTAAACGTCTATGAAACTCAAGTTATGTTCTCTTCTAAACAAACAAAAAAAAATGAAATATGGATAAAAATGGAAGGGCTTGGGAAGATTTTCTGTTTCTTTGCTAATTATTCTTGCTTTAGTTATTATATTATCAGAGCTCCATAGGGTCCCCCAGCTTTCATATTTCTAAAACGGAGGAAACTCTGATTCTTTTTATGTTATGAGGACATACTTTACGGAAAATCTTGATATCTATCTTTTTGGCTATAGTCTTCAATCTGCAGCAAAGCCTATTGAGCAATTTATGGGACATTACTATATGCCAGGTTCCACAATAAGTCCTACTTATATATTATCCATTTCACTCTTTGTAACAACTCTAGGAAAGTTAATATTGTTTCTATTATTCCTGAGGAAGAAATTGTTAGAGGTTAACTAACTTGCCCGAGGTCATTTATCAATTAAGCTGTGATGGACTAGTGGGGTTGAAATTCAGAGCCAAGATGTAAACAATGGCCAATGTAAGCAATGGCCAAATATGATGAAATAAATTGTGCTCAAGTTTTAAAAATTAATCAGAAATATAATTTTTTAACAGTAAGAAATTTACTTATATGTAATTGCTGAGACTATCTTTGCATTTTCCAGAGTAGCCTTAAATTTTGCAAAGCTTTGATTCTACTTGAAAAAGCACAATTTTATCAATGGGAGGTCAAATGTTTTTCTAAAGTAAACAAATAACTTGGAGAAGAAGACTGGAAATTTAAGACAAATCATCATGTGCATTTTTTTAAATCTTTAATTTTCTGGAAGTCAACCAATACTTTCTTGTTGACATAATTTCTGCCAAGATATTCAAAGGTACCATACATATAGAATATGTACAGTCAGCAGAACAAGGAAAGGTATCATTTAATATTATTGTTTAGATGGAAAACAGGAAATGAGACACACACATAGAGTTAGATTATATGATTCAAATAATCTCAAAACCTAAAACATGCTTTTTCTCTTCTTATGTTTTAAAAACCTACTTTTAAAATTTCTTTTCCAGTGCATACATTGCTTTGGCACTGTAAAGAAAGCATGTTTTTAGTAGAAATGCAGGTAAGCATTCATTTTTTATATAGTGCATAAAAATTTTAAGCATTAATTAAAAAAAATCCTACAGAGCAAAAATTCATAACTCACATGTATGTACATATATGTATATACATATATGTGTGTGCGTATATATGTGTGTGATTCCAAAGTATGGAGAAAGTGTATTTATTTTCATTTTACTGATAAAGGCAACACTGACTTTTTGATATAGTTAAGTGTTTCTCTGAGGAGACTCGCCTGTGATACTTAAGGTGAAACACTTCTTCTATTTGCTGGTGCAGCTGCCATAAGCTATGACTCCAGTCATGTGGATGGAGCTGATTCAGAGTAGGAAAACAAACAGAGAAAGGTGTGTGTGTGTGTGTGTGTGTGTGTGTGTGTGTGTGTGTGTGTGTGTGAGAGAGAGAGAGAGAGAGAGAGAGAGAGAGAGAGAGAGAGCCACAAGAACAAGCTTCAGCTAGATTGAGAGTCAGATACAATGTGACCTTGAGGATTTCTGGTTCTAGTTCCTGAGGCTGCTCTGACTACTGTTTTTGTTGTTGTTGTTTGTTTTTTGACATCTGGTTCTTCATCTTTAATTCTACAAGTTACACAATTAGCTTCTCAGTAAATATAATTTGCTGTTGTTATTGTTGCTGCTGTCCGTATTGTGACTTTTGCTTAAACTAGCTTAGTTTAGTCTGTTTTAGTCTGTCTGGGTTGCTGCAACAAATACCGTAAACTGGGTAGCTTATAAAAAACAGATTTTTTTTTTCTCAAAGTTCTGGAAGCTGGGAAGTCCACAATCAAGGTGCCGGCAGATAAGAAGTCTGGTGAAAGCCTACTTTCTTATTCACTGATTGTGCCTTTTTGCTGTGTCCTCACATGGCAAAAGGAATGAACAGGCTCTCTGGGGCCTCTTTTATAAGAGCACCAATCCTCTGCCCTTGTGACCTAATCACCTTCCAAAGGCCTCATCTCATAATGCCATCACTTTGGGAGTTAGAACTTCAGCATATGAATTTTGAGGGAACATAAACATTGCAAAGTCCTTTTATATACAGGGAACTTTTCATCTCAAAGGCTAAGGGATAGACTGATTCCAAAGGTTCTGTTATAAAGAAGCACAAACTCACACAGGATATTGCTCCTGACCTACACAATAGATTTCAGGGACTGAATATTAAAAGGTCAAGGAGAGTGCATGATAATAGTGTTAAGTAAGAAGTAAAGACATATTCTAGTTTGCCTGGAAAGTCCCAGTTTATACCAGTTGTCCTGGTCTCCTGTCTACTTTAGCAATTGTCTCAGGATTTTTATTTCCTAATTAAAGCATTATTATTAATAGTTGCAGTAAAATATTCCAGCATGTATTTGATAGATTTCCATTTTTCATGTCTAGTCTCTGCACTGGTCCCCCAGATAGTATGTGAGATCTGTGTGCTGTAAAGTTTCACTTAATATGTGATTACATCTGAAAGCATCCAGCAACACTGTGACTCTCTTTCTCAAACCATCCCACATGCAGTGTAATGAACACTTCTCTTTAAACAGCAGGGTACGGAGTGCCTAAAAGTGCTTTTAAAAAATTTTTTATTTTAAAGATGTGGGGTACAATTCAGAGTTAGGTATACAAATGGTCATTGTACAGGTAAAGTTTGGGATCCCTTTGGTCTCCACATCACCTGGTTTGAGAGCAGTTACCCTTATTAATGAAGTTTGTCCCCTCCCCTCCCCCAGCAGTTTCCCACTACTGCCAATCCCTTTCTTATAGTATTATGATAATTGTTCAGGGTCTGCTTATGAGTGAGAACATGTGGTAATCGGTTCTTTGTTTCTGTGATAGATCACTGAGTATTATAGACTCTAAATTCATGGAAGTTAATGTGAAGCTCATAATTTTGCCCTTCTTTATGGCTGCATAATATTTCATCGTGTATATGTACCACATTTAAAAAAATCCAATCCACTTTCAATGGATAGTAATATTGGTTCCATGTTTTTGCTATTGTGAATAATGCTGCAGTAAACATGCGTGTGCAGGTATCTTTTCCATAGAGTGACTTGAGTTCCTCCGGGTATATTCCCAGTAGGAGGTTGCTGGGTTGTATGGAAGGTCAATTCTTAGATCTTTTAGGAAACAACACTCTATTTTCCACAGAGGTTGTACTAGTTTACACTCCTACCAACAGGGTAGAAGTGTTCCCTTTTCCTCGAATCCTCTCTAGCATCTGTTGTTTTTTGATGATGGTCATCCTGACTGGAGTTAGGTGGTGTCTCATTGTGGCTTTAATTTGCATTTTTTTGATGATTAGTTAGCATTTTTACATGTATATATTGGCTGCTCGTATGTCTTCTGTTGAGAAGTGTCTATTCATATCCTTTGCCCACTTTTTTTTTTTTGAGTTGGAGTCTCACTCTGTCGCCCAGACTGGAGTGCAGTGGCCGCTCCTGGCCACCGCAGCCTCGACCTGCTGGGCTCCGGCGATCCTTCCGCCTCAGCCTTCCAAGTAGCTGGAATTATAGGCATGTGCTACCATGCCCGGCTGATTTTTTGATTTATTGTAGAGGTGAGGTCTCGCCAAGTTGCCTAGGCAGATGTCGAACCCGCGGACTCAGGCAATCCACTCACCTCAGCCTCCCAAAGGCGCGGGATTACAGGCTGAGCCACCGAGCCCGGCTTTCTCCACTTTTTAGTAGGACCATATTTTTTTCTTTTCAGCATGTTTGAGTTCCTTGTAGATCCTAGATGTTTAGCCTTTGTCAAATATACAGTTGGCAAATTTTTTTTTTCCCATTCTGTGGGCTGTCTCCCTGCTCTCTTGATGGTATCTTTTGCTTTGCAGAAGATTTTCAGTTTGATAAGGTCCCGTTTGTCTATCTTATCTCTTATGGCATAGGCATTTGGGTTTTGATCAGGAATTGGTTTCCAGTTCCAATTTCCATAAAGGTGTCTCCTGCTTTTTCTAAGGTTCTATAGTTTAAGATATTACGTTTAGGTCTTTGATCCATTTAGAGTTGATTTTTGTGTATGGTGATAAGTAGCGGACTTGTTTTCATCTTCTACATGTTGTCAACCAGTTTTCCCAGCATCATCTACTGAATAAGTTCACCTCTCCCCAGTGGTTGCTAGCAGAGGTTTTGTCAAAGACGAGCTAGTTGGGAAATTGAGGTTTTGCTTCCAGAATCTCTATCCTGTTCCATTGGTCTTTGTGCCTGTTCTTTTACCAATACCAGGATGTTTTTATTATTGTAGCCTTACAATAAAATTTAAGTCTGGAAGTGTGACATCTCCTGCTTTAAGGTAACAATCTCCCAGGCTCCCAGACTCCAATGGTGGTAGAGAAGTGTTCACACTTTTTGCCCTTGCCAACCACTTAAAGGAGTCACCAGTCCTGGCCATTCCCTGCAAGAGGCAGGAACCTTCCAGGCCACCACTTGCTAGGGTTAGGATGAACTGTAGGAAATTATGGGTTAGGGCTACATGAAAAACATGTAGGCGGGTTGTAGGTGGAGCAGTCTTCAGATAGATGACTCATAATATATATACTCCTTCCTTCAGTGGTTTTGTCATTTATTTTATGGTGGAAATTTTCAACCATCTATGTTTTATTGTTTGGTAGTGCTTTTGGATTTTGTCATAAACCATTTAGGCAATGATGGGCTCCAAAAGACAAAAGTGCAAATGCTTAGATAAATTAAATTATCTAAGCATTTCCAACCATCAAGAAAGGTCACAAAGAGCATGCCATTTGAAGAAAATATTAGTTGACATTTCCTGTCACTTACTACATGAAAACCCAAAGGCACAATCTTTAAAAAAGAGAATTATCATCTGCTTCAAAATTGAGTCATTATGTTAAGAATAACGTGCCTAAAGGCAACCATTTTATAAATTCAACTATAATATGTGCATTTCATATCACTTATGCAGATCAAATAACTTTTAATTGTGTTTTTGGTCTGTAACTTTTTTGTGTATGTTTGAAAAGAGAAGATATAGTAGGTGCTAAACATTTTTTGTATGAATGATTGGTTTATCGACAATTAATAGCAGAATAGAACGTTTATATGAGATAACTGTAGGTATTGGAGAAACTAAACTTTAGTACCTGCTATATACTAGAGGTCTGAAAAAGAGATATTCAAAATGCAATACTAATTCCTTAAATTTTCTTCTGCCAATTCTATCCTCTTGTTGATTTGAAAATTAAAATTATACACAGAAGCATCTTTAGAGTTTTTAAAAGAAATTACACAAGATTTTTAGCATGCTAATGATTTCCTAACTGAATAGTTTTTTGTGTTGAGTTCTTTATGTGTTTATATTTTAAAGTAGCAAAGGATTGCATAAAGACTTACTTTTCCCCCTGGTCCCAAAGTATCTCTCTCTATATATAAATATACACACATGTACCACATAACAATTTTTTTTTTTTTAGCAGTGATGGATGGCTTATGCTACAGTGGTCTCATAAGATTATAATGGAGTTGAAAAATTTCTGTTGCCTATTGACATCCTAACCACTCTAACATGGTAGTGCTATGCATTACTCACATATTTGTGGTGATGTTGGTGTAAACAAACCAAATGCTGCCAGTCAAATTATAGGGCATATGATTATGTACAATACATAATATTTGATAATGATAATAAACAACTATGTTACTGGCTTGTATATTTCCTATATTCTACTTTTTAGTATACTTTTTCTACTTAATAAAAAGAAAAGTTAACTGTAAAACAGCCTCAGGTAGGTTATTCAGGAGGTATTCCAGAAGAAAGCTTTGTTTTCATAAGAGGTGACAGATCCGTGTGTGTTATCACCCATGAAGACCTTCCAATGGGACAAGACGTGGAAGTGAAAGAAGATATTTATGATCCTGTCCCTGTGTAGGTCCAGTCTAATGTATGTGTTTAGTTTTTAACAAAATGTTTAAAAAATAAAAATAAATAAGTAAAATTTAAAGATAGAAAAAAGTTTACAGAATAATATGAAAGCAAAATACTTTTGTACACCTGTAAAATGTGTTTATATTTTAAACTGAGTGTTGTTACAAAAGAATAAAAAGATTAAAACAACTTAAAAGCTTATGAAGTTAAAAAAAAGTTACTCTAAGGTAAGTTTAATTTATTATTGAGAAAAATTTTTAAAAATAAAGTTAGTGCAGCATATGTGTATAGTATCTAGAGCCCACTCTTGTGTACAGTAATATCCTAGCCCTTCATGTTCACTCACCACTCTCTCACTGACTCACCCAGAGCAACTTTTAACCCTGCATGCTCTTCACAGTTAATGCCCTATATGTGTGTACCATTTTTTATCTTTCATATAATATTCATTCTGTATCTTTTCCATACACAAATTGTGTTCCAATTGTGTTCAGTAGAACAACTCCCATACAGATTTGTGGCTTAGAAGCAACAGGTTACACACCATATATCCTAGGTGTGTAGTAAGTTGTACTATCCAGGTTTGTGTAAGTACACATCATGATGTTCGCACCACAGTGAAATAATGTAACAATGCATTTCTCAGAATGCATTTCCATGTTTAAGTGATGCATGATTCTGTGTGATGGTCTGTGTGTTTAAAAAAAACCCCAGCTTTTAGATTATGAATAAGAACCTAATTCTTTGGAAATCCTAAGAAATAAGCTAAGTTAAAAGGGAGTATGAGTATGTTAGGCAATTTTCCTATGAATTTAGCCAAAGGAAATTTAGCTAAGGCTGATAATTAGCATGTAACTTGTTCATTGCCTAAGTTCAACTGATAATTGTTCATATTTTTACTATCTTTTGTTTATATAATAAAGAGTTGACTCAGTGTACCAAAATATGTTGCTGAAGAGAAGAGTACTAAACATACATTCAAACTTGTTATTACTCTTCCCCTTCTATAGAAGAATCAATGATGAACAAGATATGGCATTAGTCACCTAATTTGTCATCTTACTAAAGGCATACATTTCAAAATTTTTATTTTTTAATAATAGAAACCAGCAATTCTGGTATAGCCACATTCTGTCCCAACACCCTGAACAAGAGCAGAACTGAAGACAAAAGAGGTACCAATAATAGCTTTCAATTTAAAATGAAGCTGACTCAGGAGGTGAGAACACAATGTAAGGAAAAAGTCCATGAACATGTCAAGGAAATTCAAGAGTAGAAAACCCTGCATCCTATCTAACAGCCTCAGTAAAGGATCCATATCATTGAGCTGAGATGAAGCTAATGAGTCACAGTTCACAGGGTCACACCCTGATTGGTTAGAAGGGTCTGTGATACAAAATAATTAGCATTATCTTAGAAGACAAAACAGAATCTAGGTCCTGACCAAGTATTTGGGTTCTCCTCTTTCTTTCTCCACACTATCAGACTATAACAAGTACACTATGTACACTTTCTGGGACTTTAATTGTAGATGCAAAGTGCAGGGACATGTGGGAAGAAACAGTGCGGGATAATTGGGAAGTGGATTTTTACCATTCCTCCCCAGAAAAATTTCAGAACTAGTCATTTAGGAAAATGTTTCTCGAGTGCAGAAACCTTCTAGATTGGCTCACAAATCTGTTTCACATGAACAAGTAACCAAAAGGAGAAATTTGATATTAGTCCTCCAAGTGTGTCAATACAACATGGATATGTTTTTCTAACCCAAAAGAGTATTAACACTCTTTCCCACAGTCACTTTGACTTTTCTGACATTTCATCTAATCAAATTGTCATTAACATCTGTTTTAAACAATAAGACATTCCCACAGTAGAAAAACCGTGATGATTTTTTCATATGAAGAATGTAACAGAAACACATGAATTGAGGAAAATTATCCAGTAACTTGAAAATTCTAGGGTTTAGGAAGACAAAACCTTAGATCAGTTAATATAAACTTTATTTTGTGAAGAGAAATGTGAGAGAAAGGATATACTTCCCACATCCACTTCTGCTGAAAGTTGCAAAGATGAACCAACCAGTAATATCACTTTAGTTATTCTGAGGCAAAAAGATATCTAGGTTATCTGTCTCAAGTTTATCTCTTATTTGACATGTAATTTCTCTTAATTACATTCCTTCATTTATCTGTTAAGCTGATATTTATTAGGAGACTATTAATCTCTGTTAAGAACTGACTGTGGAACTTTGAACAAAACATATGGTCTCTGATCTCATGAAACTTCGTTTACTCAGAGAGAAAAACCAAACAAATTATCATACAAATAACTATATAATCCACACTTGACAAGTTTCAATAACTTAATTTCCATGGAATGTATTATTTCTACAGTTAACCAGACCATTTATATAATACTATGAGATTAATTATTCTAAATCTATTTCTACTTAATGTAGTGTGGGCCATCACTTTTCATATACTTCTATGAACCATCCTAGCATCATGTTTATACCATTTCCTTTGGTTTTTGCCAGGGTTTTAAACCATGAGGAGAGAGCTCTCTCATTTGAATTTATGCTTCACATCTCTTGATAGGGTACTCTCAGAATCTAACTCCATGTGAATTTTCCCAGTTTCTGCCAGTACTTGTTGGCTAGGTTCTATAGTTCCTTTAAGGTAGAGTCTCTTTTCTCCGTTATCAGGGTATTCTAGCATAGTCCAACTGGATCATTATTGTCCCAGGAACCAGGAATGGTAATGAGAGAGATCCTGACTATGGTTCCTACTGTGCTTCAGGGACAACTTCTGCATTATCTTCAAGTAAAGGGGGAGTCCAGACTTTAAATGGGAGAAGCAGACCACTTATAAGGCTCTCAAGATAGGGCAATTTGGGGATTCAAGAATTTTAGATGTCCCCAACTCATAAGTCAGCATCCCATTTTTTCCTATATAAGGCCTGATCTTGGCACAGCAGGGACAGGAGCAGAACTTGAAGTTTCACTACTCTTACTATGTGCTGTATTTGATTCTTAGCTTTATTGCCCACTAACTGTAGAACATCAAAATCTTTTGTATGGAAGAAAAGAGGCACTCTGGCTAACAAATGTAACTTTCAATTGCCAGTTAATCACCCTCATTCTTTAGTTTTTCTCCAGTATCACTTGAGTATAGCACCCAATTCTTCTGTCTTTATAATTATTATTCTATATTTCTCAAATGCCAGGAACATCACACATGCTAGTATACTTTTGACAGAATACCATTTTGGGTTGCCATCAATGAAATTTTTAGCAGTAGCATAAATATTTTATGCCAGGGACAATTGGTATCATTTCTTGGACTTTTGACTACGATCAAGTGCAGGGGTGATCTGTGTTTCAACTGCTACCAGTGCTGGAGTCCCCATTACCAGTTGAATGGAGAGTAATCCAACTCCAAAAGCTTATTTTAATGTCTGCTTGACTCTACTTTTGGGACCAATACTTCATGGTGAGTTCGCTGGGCAGCAGACTCCTAAACAGAGTTTACAGAGCAGAAAGTGCTCTTATCAATATCTATGGAAAGGAAAAGAAAGAAAAAAGACAGGATTGGGCAGAGGGATAATTTGGAATATACCGTAGTCTCAACAAAGGACTTAACTGACTCCCTGAGTTCTGAAACTGGGATGGTTTATTAGTTATCTCAAAGGGAGATAGACATTTATGCCCTGACTTGGCCAGTTAGTAAATATGGGTTACCCTGGAAAAGAATCACAACCTTAGTGAGATAGGACTCTTCAGCAGAGGCACCACCAGTGAGGACTGACAGCTGGGTCCATCTGCTGGGAAAAACCTCAGCAGTTAGTGAAATAAATTCTTCATTCTTGAAGGGTATATGGATGGTACATTTCACTTCCCATTTCATATCTCATTTCAACTAAAAGTGTAGGTGTCTTTATATCTGGGATGCTATAATAAAATATCATAAACTGGATAGCTTATAAAAATTTATTTCTCACAGTTCTGGAGACTGGGAAGGCCATAATCAAGTTGCTGGCAGATTCACCGTCTAATGAGGGTCCACCTTCTGGTTTATAGATTGTACTTTCTTGCTGAGTGGGCAAGTGGAAGGGATGAGCTAGCTCTGAAGTGTCTTTTATAAGGACAATAATTCCATTCATGATGGCCCCACTCTCATATTGTAATCACCTCCAAAAGGCCCCAACTTCAAATCCCATCACATTGGGGGTTAGGATTTTAATATATGACATTTGGGAAAAAAACAAATATTCAGTTTATAGCAGTAAGAAAAGGCAGGTTGGGTAACTGAAGCTAGCTCTAGTATTCTCTCTGCTTTAGCATGCTTCACTATCATTGTCCTCTTTAGCAATTGCCTCACAATGGTAAAAGGGTATCTGTCTCCTATTTATTTAACATTAGGCCTTTTACTTCTATTATAAGACTAGTATTACTCTGAGTCTATGCTTTCTCCATGGTTCCTGGTCATGAAGTCCACATACTTTGAACTCCTTGACTTTAGACTCCATAATGGTCTCCTAAAAGAGGACCTGTTTGTGCTCCCTTATTGACACACTTGAGCTTTTTTTCTTCTTTTTTTGGTTAACTACCATCAATATTTTATTATGAAAATGTTCAAACATGCAGCATTGATTTGTTAACATTTTACTCAAGATTATTTGACTCATATCTCTTCATTCAAGTATTTCTCTGTCATTTCATTATGTTACTATAATTTTTTTTATTTGTGAAATAATTTAGAGTCACTGAAGGTAGAAAAGAGTACAAGAGATCTTGATTCAGATGTATTTCCAATTTCTACATTGCACATAGCAATAAGCTCCCTGCTAAATAGTTTGCATGACAGTTGTTATTTAGAAATAAATATTTCTCAGTCTTCATATTTCCAGGAAACACACAATGAACAAAATCTTCAACTCCATAGTATATGCATACTATATATTTTTAAAAGTATACAGGCATTATCCAAGTCCCTTTTAAGATCTAACATATTATGTCACCCCAGATAGGGACCTCACGCTGTCTCCGGTCCTCCTTGTTATCATAGGTTAGTTTTGCTCATTCTAGAATTTCAAATATAGTGATCCTTGTATGCCTTTACTGTCTTAAGAACATTTAAAAATATTTTAGTCTTGAGAAAAAAGTAGGAGCCCTTGAATCTAACTTCACCCCTCATTGCCACCCCTATCTTGCTGTCTTTTCCAGTTGATAGCATTCCTTATGCCACATTCTCTGAGCTCTCTTTACTTTGAGTTATAATAAAGCTTCATTGTCAAAGCCCACCAGACTTGCCTTGTCATTTATTTTATTTTATTTTATTTTATTTTTTTGAGTTGGAGTCTCACTCGGTCGCCCAGACTGAAGTGCAGTGGCCGCTCCCGGCCACCACAGCCTCGCCTGCTGGGCTCCAGCGATCCTTCCGCCTCAGTCTTCCGAGTAGCCGGAATTACAGGCATGCGCTACCATGCCCGGCTGATTTTTTGATTTATTGTAGAGATGAGGTCTCACTGCCCAGCCGGGTCTCGAACCCGCGGGCTCAGGCAATCCACTCACCTCAGCCTCCCAAAGGCGCGGGATTACAGGCTGAGCCATCGAGCCCGGCTTGCCATGTCATTTATAAATGGCATTTTTGAATTTAGGAATCCCTTTTCTCTTTAGCAGTCTGGCTCTTAAATCAAGACTCTATAGAGTAAATAACAAAAAATCTAACTTAGCAATCAAAGCTAAATAGGGACTTCACATGGTTTATATAATATAGCTAAAAAATGATTGAGGAAACATTCTTCAGCATGGTCCCTGAGTGGATTATGTGTAGCAGAGCCTCCCAAAAACCTCAGTAGACATGCAGTGTGAGTTAGAAATAAACTTTTGTGTGTTCAGTCACTGAAATTCAGGGACAGTTTTTTTCTTTTCTGTTCACTGCAGCATATCCTTTCCAATCCTTACTATGAACAAATATAGAATACCCAGCCTCCCAAATGGCAGATACTGGAGGACCTAAAGAAGTCTGAGATTGGAATGAGAGGATTTTAAAGTATGTGGACTTCATGACCAAGGACTGTGGAGAAAGCATAGACTCAGAGTAACACTAGCCTGGTAATAGAAGTAAAAAGCCTAAAGCTAAATAAATAGCCTACGGCCAAATCAGAGAGCCTATTCTAGTTTCAGAATAATGTGTAAGTTCTATGAAAATTTAAATTCACTTTAAGGAAAGGGAGAAAAAGATAAGTAAAAACATCCTGAGTGATTTAATTTCAAATTGATTACTTTAAAATCAGAACTGGTGGTATGCTGTGTCATTATTACCTTCTGCTACAGAGACTGTTGGTTGTCTGACCCAATATCTGTTCTCTCTGTTAAGATTTGATCTTATTTAGCACTATCAATTAAGTGGAAGTGGAAGCATGTAACTTCTGGGAAATTTTCTTAAAGCACAGCTGGTGTGTGCCCTTTGACCTCTCTGCCACTTCCCCTTTCCTGCTGCTTAAAATGCAGATACAATGTATTTGTAAGCATAGAGGAGGGGAGAGCTCAGGGATCTCTGTGGGTCCCTATGACTCCACAGAGTTATTGTGTCAGGCCCAGGTTACACTTCCAGTCTTCATTAAAATTGAGAGCATAAAAGTGTGCATTTTAAGCTTCTGTAGTACGGTCTCTGTTATATACAAATAAACCCAACCTTAGCTGACACACTTTTCTTTTCTTGGTTATATGCTGAGTAATTTCTAGAATCAGAAGTCACAGTAAACTAGTAGCAGAATTCTAAGTTGAAAGTACATTCTGAAGCAGTATCTTAAATGTAGTGATGGGGAAGGGAAGACTCTTTCTCCGGTGCATTGGAAAAGACAAATTTTCTACGACATGCATTCATTGTATTTTGTTATTATAGTCTTACAAATAGAGAAAATACTTCTTCCAAACCAGTCACCTTCATCCTGAGAAATTTAGAGCTCCTAAATTTCTCAGGACTACATAGTGAAAATTTTGTATTTAAAAATATAAAATAGAACGCTAGTAAACCAAAATTCTACAGGATTAACTACTATGATAGTTAAACTTGCAATCCAAAATGCATACTTAGTGTAGTGTAAACTGTCTAAATAACAGCAAGATACAGAGAAGTATGCCATTCCTAAATGCTTGCACTTCAGTCTATTTTTGAAATTTTGTGTTAGTACACAAGAAATACTTGTATCCAGTTTTTCTGTTTTGATTTCTAGTCTGAAAGGTAGGAACCCTCATTACAATTGAATCTTGTCTTATCTTTTTGCATGCTCTTGTGACTACACTGATAATAAAATTTCTTCACTCTGAACCAATTGCCAATGGAAGTTAACAGCTTATGCTGATGCTGTGACTTGCCCTCAAAGAGATCTTTGTAAACACTGAAGAGAAAGCTAAGAACCAACTATTTGCTTCCAAAATTTAGAGAGGCATCAAATGTGTCCTTAAACCTATTTACATATGCCATGAATTACCAGAACAGAAATTATCAGAGATATTTTTATTCCCTCAGTAGTATAAAAGACTGATTGCTTCTTTCCAATATTTTTTGTCTCTAATCTCAATTCACACACATTTATGTGATGCATCAAAGCAGTTTAACATATGTATGTTTTTAACCTTTTTCTTTTTTTTCTTTACTTTTGCTGACCTTAAAGGTACTAACTGCCAAGTTTTCTCTCTTTCACCCTCTGAGGATGGTTATACCTTTGCCCTTGGTTTTTTCTGTGCTTTGTCGAAACAGAAAGAAAGTGATAGAAATAGGACAAATGTTATGAAAGACTGCAGAACAGAAGAAACAAATATGGAAAATAAAAGTAGGGCTATGTATAACCTTCACAGTGTGTGTGAAGTGAAAGTAAAGGTATTGAGTTATTCTGAAATTACTTTTTGGTAGCTGGATTGAATAATCTTGAACTGTCATTCTCAGAGTCTATAAGGTCATGTTCTTAAACCCTCATAATTCTTTTGAGAGGTTCTTTAAATTAGACCCATATTTCTCAACTATTGAAAACCCATGGATAGGTACAAAAGTTTCATGACCATCCTACTTCCAAGGATTTTGATATGGTCCTTGAAGGCATAGTTAAAAGTCACTGAAGTATCTACATTTTCCCAACCAGACAAGCTGATTTTGTCAAACTTTACTTTCTGTAGACTTTATTATAAAGGGAACATATGATTTTTTTACAGTGACATGATTTTTTAAAGTATGTAAATATCTTATAATATATTGAGTAGTATATGACTTCTCATGCCAAAAAATTTAGTATGCCTCTTCCTACCACTGTTATGTCAAATGGAGAATCTTGCTCCAAATGTTTTATAGTGACAGTTGTAGAAAGGATCCTAGCCAATAACCTGAAAGTCAAAGAGTAAAGTATGCTTAACTTGAGGATGCAACTGTCTGGATCTGGGGGAGCTGAGGAGGAGAGATGAAAATTAACGACAATATTGGAAGCAAATGGCTGACTGTTGAGAAGACATTCAGGAGAACCCTTACTGAGGAAGTCTCATTGGGTAAACTAAACTTTCCTAGCAGCTCTCACCAACACTAAAGAATTGTGGGATTCAGGGGAGTTCAGTAGCCCTAGCCTATGACATGCAGAAGAATTTCTCAAAAATTTGTGGGTGCAATATCCAAATGTTAGTGACCACTAAGTTGGAAACTGCTAAGTTGCTTCTTTCTAAGTGTATTCAAGTCACATACCTTATTCTTAAAATTTTTAAAAAATAATTAATTACTCCATATTTTACAGTTAGTTGAATAAAGTTTTATGAAAAGATGTTTCTAAAACTTCAGGTGTAACTGTAAAAGGCATGTCTTAAGTTTAAAAAATTAAGTTGCAGTGTCTTAATCATTTATTTCTCTTCTATGTATTCTCTCAGCAATTTGATTCAGAGTATTTGTCAAGAGCTAATGCTGCACTCGCTGCTGGAGATGCAAGAATAGGACCGATGTGTCCCTGATGTGCAGAAATACTTTTAGTGTGTAAATATTATCATTTTTCTTCAGTTACCTTTTCTATTAATTAAATTAGCAAAAAATTTTACATATTCTCACGAACATTTAGTCTCTTAACTTAGCACTAGAGGGAGTAATGCTGCAGAAGAAACGCTACAAAAATGTGAACTTCACAATTGTCATAAAAAATCACAAAATTTCAGAAAAAACAGCTGGAAGGTGGAGGATGTCTCACAGCCTGTGAGGGTGAACGATTTCTTTAACTAGTCAGTACAGCACCTTCTCAGTGAAGTTATATAATGGAAGTTGGAGATGTTGCTTTGAAGAGTCAAAATATTTTTCAGGAATTTTTTTTTTTCCCCAAGATTGTGAATTGAAGTCCATACATTAAAGAGTATACAGGAAACATGGACACATCATTCTCAAGAACTTTGCATCCAAGTCTTCTCAATCAGCAAGGAAGAGAAAAATAGGTAGGCAGAACAGTTTTGGGCCATGAGCAATACAATTTTGACCTGGTCTCAATAAGTAGACCCCTGAAAACAGAGTACTTTTGGAATAAATGATAATTATATAATGCAGATAACATGTTATTTCTTAGTAAGAATTTCCATTTGAGAAATTTAAAAAATTTTGAATGGGAAACAAAGAATTATGGAAAAAATTGCAGTACTAAAGACATAAATATAACTAATGGTATGAAGTGCCTGTCCTTGTGATTTAAATATACAGTCATTCATACTTCACTATGACCCTAATGTGGTAGGTCAACCATATTTCGCAAATCAGGAAATGGGCTTAATATGAGCCAAGTGTTATACAAATTATTAATTACTTGATTACCCCACTATAATATATTTATAGAATCGATATGATTAGGATTGATATAAATCATGGTTAATTTATTCCTTGATTTAATACAAATACCTAAAAGTGTCTATTATCTAAGAAAAATTAGTTGCTTTTGACATTTAAGTAGGAAGATTAATCCTTCAAAAGTAAACGATATATCTTATTACCAAAAGTAAAAGCTTAGGTCACATTGTTCTTGACTTTTGAAAGTGGTGGTTTTAATGTTAACTTATTTGAGCTGAGTTAATAAACAGAAGTATTAATTACCAAAAGTCACTGATACCCTATAAAGTCCCCATAAGTAATTTCTTGTATCAATTTGGATGGTGTTGATATTACTTTCTTTGGAATAACATGAATCTGTTGAATAGAAGAGGGGATGTGATATACCAACTCAGATCTTCTTTAGTTCCTCTGGCATTATTGCCTCTTGCATAGGGCTTGCTATACGAAGAGCTGAGACCAAATGCACTATGAGTTAGCCTTTTATGCACAAGGAATGTCTACTGTTTCCTGCTCCTGTAGTATTAGACACTTCACCATTGGGTTTATAAAGTGATAGGTTTCCACAGCACCCTGAAGAGAAAAAGAAAAGTGGTCATTTTCTTGAGAGCACTGCTTTTAAAACATTTAATACACTCTGACTCCCAAATTGACAGAGGCAACATATTTACATATTCTGAAATCTGAAGGGTTCTAAAAATTGGAGAATGCCACTGACTTTTCATCTGGAGATTTGTGAAGGTGGAAACCCCCACTGATGAGGAGAACCACGGATGCAGGAGGCTAGCAGGTCATGGGAGTATCACAGGTGCCTATGAAGATGAGAGGTGAGGGCCACTATATACACATTCCCAGAGAGCATGAAAGCTAGTCTTCAAGATTCTATGTAAAATAATCAAGAGTTAAACAGAGGGACAGGAGCCACTTTGATTTTTGTTTAGCAGAACGAACACACAAAATGGTGTGTGCATCACTGGTAGTGGGTCAGCGAGAGATAAACATTGGCTAAGAAAATCTTGCATGCCACCTACATGAAGCACCCCCCCCCAACATCAGTGGAGACAATTGACATCAGACTGAATCTGACTAAGAACTGGGATTCCCTTTCATTCCTTTGAAAGCACCTGACCAAGAACTTCAATTCCAAAGGCCGGACCAGGAATGGCATCAGTGTCAGAAGCCTGTGAAGAGGAATACGAATTGCAGGTAGGCAGAGAAAATCATTAAGACAGAGAAGGGCAGCATGAGAAGATGACTTAAATCTGGACAGTATATTTTTTTTTCAAGAGAAAGTGACAAGACTCAGTGGGTAGGACTGAATTAATTCGGAAGGATTGAAGCAGCTGGAGCAGTGGTTAAGAGTAAGGCTGTGAATTCTGAATCCTGGCTACTTCACTTACTAGCTATGTGACATTGAGCAACTCATTGTCCCTGCATCAAGGGTTTTTGAGATAATTAAATGGGTTGGAACAGTGTCTTGAATATAAGAGCCACTCAATGCATGTCAGATATGATGATGATAATGATGATGACAAGTTGGCCACCCAGACACAAGTGGGCTTGCTTGAAGTGAACTTGACACCAGTTATGAGAAAATACATTCTATGTTTGTGTGTTACTGAATTCCAGTACTTGAGCTATAGCTATTTCAGTGTGTCTATAAATTATGATAAAAAGTTGATTAGTAATGAAATGTCTACATGAAGATTCCCCAGTCACCGGAGACAGCTGACATCAAACTGAACCTGACTGAGAACAGGGATTCCTCCCATCACCTTGCCATGACTTTGTCTTTGACCAGCAGTTTTACCAATTATATAAGTTATGCAGTCATAAAATATTGTATATAACTTACACCGAACCCATAAAAATAATTATAAAAAAGCGCTGTTGTTTTCAAACAAAATAGAAACATTTTTTTAAACTTTAAAAATCAGACCCCTGGCTGAGTGTGATGTTCTCATGCCTATAACCCCAGCACTTTGGGAGGTCATAGTGAGAGGATTGCCTGAGCTCACAGGTTCGAGACCAGCCTAGGTAATTTGGTGAGACCTCATCTGTACAATAAATTTTTACAAAGTAGTTGGGCATGGTGGCTCATGCCTGTAGTTCCAGCTACTTGGAAGACTGAGGCAGAAGGATCTCTTGAGCCCACCAGGTCAAGGCTGTGGTGGCCATGAGCATGCCACTGCACTCCAGCCTGGGCAACAGAGTGAGACTCCAACTCAAAAGAAAAACAAATCAGATCTCTGCCAGGCGCGGAGGCTCATGCCTATAATTCTAGCACTTTGGGAAGCTGAGGAGAGAGGATTGTCTGAGCCCAGGAGCTCAAGATCAGTCTGGGCAACATGGCAAGACCTTATCTCTCCAATAAATAAAAAAATTAGCTGGATGTGGAGGTGCTTCCCTGTAGTCCCAGCTACTTGGAAGGCTGAGGTAGAAAGATGGCCTGAGCCTAGCAGGTCGAGATTGCAGTAGCTGTGATTGTGCTACTGCACTCCAGCCTAGGTGACAGAGTGAGAGTCTAACTAAAATAAAATTAAATTAAAAAGTATCAGATCTTAAAACAAGATTTAAAGGTCTCATCTTGTATTGAAACAAATTATTATCATACACACTGTGGTTTTTAAGATGAAATGTTCACTCTTTTGCATGGCAACCAGACTCTTCATAGCAGGTCCCCGCCTACCCAACTATTTTTCTGTCACAATATTCATTTTTTGGCCTTCACACAAAAGTAGATCTGTCTTCTGCTTGGAATCCCACACACACTCACACACAAAAACACACAGATTTGCTGCAGGCAACCTTTTTCTTTCTTTCTTTCTTTTTTTTGAGTTGGAGTCTCATTCTGTCGCCCAGACTGGAGTGCAGTGGCCACTCCTGGCCACTGCAGCCTCGACCTGCTGGGCTCCGGCGATCCTTCTGCCTCAGCCTTCCAAATAGCTAAAATTACAGGTGCACGCTACCATGCCTGGCTAATTTTTGATTTATTGTAGAGATGAGGTCTCACCAAGTTGCCTGGGCGGGTCACTAACCCACCGGCTCAGTCAATCCACTCACCTCGGCCTCCCAAAGCGCGGGATTATAGGCTGAGTCACCGAGACCGGCCAGGCAAACTTTTTCTGTTTTTCTGAGATATAATTGCAACCCTTTCTCTCCTGAGACACCTTCCATGAATCTCCTATTCATGCATCCAATCTTTCAACAAGTACTTACCAAACAGAATTATTTCAAGCATCATTCCATACCCTCTTGTGTAAAGTGATGAACAAGATAGACGAGGTCTTTCCTTCTAAAGCAGTAGCACACTAGTGGGAGGAAACAGAATAAATAGGAAGACAAGGAAATAAGTAACACAGACATTTCTATCCGTAGTTGGAAAAGACTCACTGAATGATAAGAGTTGCCAGGTATTAGACCATACACTCCACAACTATGGAGATTTTTGTCTATTTTGTTCACTGCTGTATCACTAGTGCCAGTAATGTAATTGATCCTCAGTCAACACATTTTTTTAATGCAAACATGAATGCAACATATAACTCTGGAATGAGTGAAAGAGGAGAGTGTTCCAGGCAGAGGAAAGAAGAAGTGCAAAGATTTTAAAGTGGGAAATGGTATTTATAAACACAAAGAAGAACAAGGAGCCAGAGGAAGAGTAGTAGATAGTGGGGTTAGACAGAGAGATGGGACTTGGTAGGTCCTGGCATGAAGGGCACTAGGAGCTGTTGAAGACATATGAAAACTTGTACATGCTTTCCTCATAGATGATCATAATGTGTTATAATTTCTTTATCTACCCTATTGGGTTAGTTTTGTCACTTTGTTGTTATTTTCTGCTTATTCTTATTCTTTTAATTCTATTTTCTTTGGGTTCACTCTTTTTTTTCATCTTCTGATTTTGGTGCTTAGTTTGCTCATGTTTTCTCATTGCCAACATACAAATATTCACTATAAAATTCATCTAAATATTAAGATGAAAGATGTTAAGATGAAAGCTTAACAGATAAAGCCAAGCTTTATCTGATAAATTTCGATATGTAGTATTTTCATGAAACACAAAATATGTTTTTATCTTAAGATTTCTTCTGTGAAAATTTAAGTTTTAAGAAGCATATTTTCAAATTTCCAAATACACGCCCTGTTTATTATCTTGTTTTAATTTTGTTATGGTGAGAAAATATGGGACTGCATGATATAAATTCTGTGTTATTTGTTGAGACTTGCTTTTTAACCTAATATAAAGTCAATTTTTGTGCAGCCATGCATTGCTTAACGATGGGGATACATTCTGAGACACGTGTCCCTAATCTGTTTCTTCATTGTGTAAACATCTCAGAATGTGCTTCCACAAACCTGGGTGGTACAACCTACCACACACCTGGGCTATACCGTATAGCCTATTGGTCTTAAGATATAAAACTGCACAGCATGTTACTGTACTAAATACTGTAGGCAACTGTAATACAATGGTATTTGTGTATCTAAACATATCAATGTTGAATCTTATTACCGTTTCCCTTTATATGTTCATCTTTCTGTCATATTTTCCATTTTTAGTTATCTCCAGTTATATCCTTGGTAATTTCCTGGTTAATTTATGTACTCTGTCAAGTTGTCTTTCTACTGTATGAAGCTCTGAGTTGCACCAATGCTTCTGTTATTGTTTCTGTAGACTGTCTCAGATGAATTTTTTTCTTTATGAGTATATCTTTAGAGGTGCTTGTTTATTTTCCTGTGGAAATCACACAGCAGTGTGTTGGGTCCTGGTCCTCAGAAGGAGACATGTGACATGAGGATTCAGGGATAGTTTTTACTTAGGAAGTGCTCAAGAAGAACCTGGCAAGAGAATGAGGGAAAACTGGACAGAGAAGTGGAAGAAGCCAAGTAAGAGTGTGATTTCAGGCAAAATCCCACATAAAGAGATCTCAGGCTGAACCTGTAGAAGACTCTGGAGTTTAAGTTATGTCTTAGAGTTGTTAAAACTGAGGCAAGGGAGCTTATGAAAAGCGTGGGTTAGGGGGATGTGTCTTAGAAGGCAATTTTCTGAAAAAGGAGCCTTAGTATGTGCTCCCAAAGAGGGAATCCCTGCCCCCAAAACAGTAAAAATGGTCCCAGGGATCTGGGTGAAGTACTGGACATTGATATTATCTGTTACCAAAGCTCGCTGGGCTGATTTTACATGTGATTCTGCCAGGCACTGAAGAATAGAACTGGTTGAGGACCAACATTTATGTGGTTTCTCAGCATCGAGATTTTCTGATATAATGTGGGTTTCTGTTTTTAACCTGTGAAAAGTGAAGACCAAAGAGCTGATTTCTCATTTAAGACTTATTTTCACCCAAAGTGGAAGTCAAGGTAAGCTTGTAGGTCAGGTCCCTGGGCTGCTGAGCTGTTTTTGTTTTATCTTTTTGTCAGGGGTACTACTCTTCCAGAAATGGCACTTAAGAAAGGTTTCAGTTCCAAACTTGAATCTCCTCTGTCCTATACAAGCGTTATTAACATCTAATCCAGATACTAGTTGGTCTAATGATCCTTCCACATCCCTCCCATACCACCCTTTAGAACTTCTCCTGTATAAGTACTGTGCTTACAATCGTTTGATCTGAGATCTGGGTTTTATTCCCTTTTCTTTTGGGAGAGGCTGTGCTATGTATCCACCTTTTTGTAAACCCAGATGTTGTAGGAGTTTGTAGTGTGAAAAAATTTTCACATAAGCTTTTCTATCATCCTATGGAAACCAGAAATCCTAATATAACATTTGCCTGTCCATTTCATTAGAAGAATATAGCACCTTGACAGTAGGTACTGTGTATTTTGCTCCCATAACCTGAGACAAGTAAATTATAAGCCTTTGAAAACTATTTGTCAAATAAATGACTAAGCAGCTAAGAAAATATCTATCTTGAGGAAGCAAATACTATTTTGTTAATAGTCCATATTTGAGACCACAAAAATTTAAATGTATACATGTGAAAGGATAATGCCAGGTATTTGTAATACAGTGTTTGTAATAGTGGCATAGTTTTTTCTACAGAATAAGAACTCACTGCTCATTATTATTTTTCAGTCACTAGTTTAAAAATCAGTTGAAAATACAAATGTCCTATCACTTTATGCATCTATTACCAAATATATTCTCTTCATCATAAGTCCCTTAGTCATTAGTATGTTATTTTAAATAATTATGTGGAATAATTATATTCTTTAGAACCCACACTGTTAATAATGACCTCATTTTGGTCTAAAGCCAGATACAGTTTTCACTCTTTTTTCTACTATCTCATGCTCCAATGAGATGTGAGACACTAACATAAAGAGGATGAAAAAGAGGATCTTATTATTTTGGTATTAATGGTATTTCACATTTTTTGGTTACAGTGACTGTCACTGAATACAGCAAAACCAACCAATGGGACTTGAATGACCTCAACTATCATTTCCCAAGACATGTTATTCTATTTTCATGAGTCCTCCCCTTTCAGTCTCTCCACTCTTATTTAGTCTCTCCTCTCATCTCATTGCCAATACCCTACTTCTTGAAAACTAAGCAATAATCTCATAGCTGTGAGATGTTTCCACCTCTTGATGCAGGTCTCTATCCCAGACTCCATTCTGCAGGTCGTTATCAGGTTAATCCACTTAAAATACAATTTTAATTATTTTTTTTCTTGTTTAGAAATCTTCCATTTTTCTATTTTTTAATAAAATAATGAATTATTCAATCTGGTCTTTAAAGTTCTTTTTTGATCTGAATCTCACCTGTTTCCTTTCCATCTTTCTTTACTTCTCCATTTCAGATCCTCCCTAAACCCTGGTCAAACGGAATCTATAACTGTTTTTGGTACTGCTATGATTCTTTACCTCAGCTGACATTAGTCCTTTTGTATTGCATGCTCTTTGCTTAGCCAAATGCTTCATTTGGTTATACGTAGCTTTGTAATAGTGGAAGCTGAAGAAATTTTTGTGATATCAACTGTTTATTGAATTAAGTACAAATCCTGAACTGCATATGATCCCTCAGTCAGTTTGCCTGGCATTTACATGATAGCTGTCATTCAAGCTCCATTTGTTATGCTATATTCAGTGAAAGTCACTGTAACTAAAAAGTGTTAGTCACTGTAACATTTATTTTGCTATTAAATGCCATTAATAGCAAAATAGTGAGCTCCTTTTTTTTTTTTTCATCTTCTCTACATTAGAAAAAACCCAGGGAACTACAATGATATGGCCATACATGTTTGCACACTACTTTGGTTAGGGACCTTGGGCTATGTCTGTGAAAGGGTTCTTCTTACTATCATTTTGGTTTTCTTCTTACTTAATCCTTCAATTTTAGATCTTCTGCCTCTTCTCTAATTCAGATGAGTTTTTTTTTTTTGAGAGGCTTCAAGGTGCTTATCTTTCTAGTCTTTTTTTGAACTCTGGCATTCATAAGTGAACCCTAAAAGGTCCTGATTGTTGAGTTTAGTGAAAGATGGAGAAGGGATGTAGAGAACTCTGTGAGATCAAAAGCTTCTGGAAATTAAAGTAGAGAAAAGTTGATATCCTCAAACAGGATAAACAGGAAGAACATATCACTACTATTGTCAGAAGGTGGGATGAACATATTTGTGTGCTCTTTGGCATACAGATGTATTTTATTTCTGTAGAATGAGAGGAATTGGTAGAGAAAGTCATTCTTTTATATTTTTTCCCTAGAAAGAAATGCAACTTTCCTCAGTTTTTATTTTATTCCAGAGAAAATGAAAATCCTCATATGCTGAATGAAAAACCAGGAAGAAGACTAAATTCTTAAATTCTGATATTTTTCTGCAATGCTATTCTAAAAAACCAACATAATACTGCCCCTTCTAATGGTTAGTGAAAATTAACATTGTCCTATATGGTTACAGCCCAAAAACAATAGTGTGAGAAAAAATTAGGCTTCCAGCAAGTAAAACTTTTTTTTCTTTGAAGCTTTTCTTTTTTATTTTAAAGATGTGGGGTACAATTCAGGGTTAGATATATAAACGTTGATTATGCAGGTACCCTTGTTGATGAGGTGTGCTCCTCCCTCCCCTAGCAGTTTCCCTCAACTGCCAATCGCACTGCCTCTTCCCTGGCAGTTTCCCACTACTGTCAATCCCTTTCTTATAGTATTATGTTAATTGTTCAAGTTCTGCTTATGAATGAGAACATATGGTACTCTGTTCTTTGTTTCTGTGATAGATCACTGAGTATGATTGACTCTAAGTACATCCAAGTTGCTGCGAAGTCCATGTTTGTCCTTCTTTATGGCAGCATAATATTCCATTGTGTATGTGTACCACATTTTTTAAATCCAGTCCAGCTTTGATGGGCAGCATGGTTGGTTCTGTGTTTTTACAATTGTGAATAGAGCTGCAACAAGCATACATGTGCAGGTATCTTTTTTGTAGAATGATCTGAGTTCCTCCAAGTATATTCCCAGTAGGGAAATTGCTGGGTCATATGAAAGGTCAATTTTGAGTTCTTTCAGAAATTGCCACACTGTCTTCCAAAGAGGTTGCACTAGTTTGCATTTCCACCAGCAGTGTAGAAGCATTCCTTTTTCTCCACATCTTCACCAGCATCTGTTGTTGTTTGTTAATGATGGCCATTCTTACTGGGGTTAGGTGGTATCTCAAAGTGGTTTTGATTTGCATTTCTCTGATGATTAGTGAAGCTGAGTACTTTTTCATGTGTCTGTTGGCTGCCCATTTATTTTCTTTTGAGAAGTGTCTATTAATGCCTTTTGCTCACTTTTTAATGGGGCTGTTGGTTTTTTCCTTTCGGCACATTTGAGTTCCTTGTAGATCTTAGATGTTAGGCCTTTGTTAGATATACAGTTAACAAATATTTTTACCCATTCTGTGGGCTATTTCCCTGCTCTATTGACAGTTTCTTTTGCTTTCCAGAAGCTCATCAGTTTGATGGCATCCCACTTGTCTATCTTATGTCTTATGGTATAATCACTTAGGGTTCTGATCAGGAATTGGTTGCCAGTTCCAATTTCCATAAAGGTGTCTCCTGCGTTTTCTAAGATTCTATAGTTTGAGGTTTTACATTTAGGTCTTTGATCCATTTAGAATTAATTTTTGTGTATGGTGATAGGTAGGGGTCCTGTTTCAATCTTCTGCATGTGATCAGCCAGTTTTCCCGGCACCATTTACTGAATATGTTCTCTCCCCAGTGGTTGTTGTTGGAGGCTTTGTCAAGGATGAGTTGGTTGAGAAATTGAGACTTTGCTTCCAGAATCTCTACCTTGTTCCATTGGTCTATATGCCTGTTCTTGTAGCTATACCAGGCTGTTTTGATTACTGTAGCCTTATAGTAAAGTTTGAAGTCTGGAAGTGTGATACTACCTGCTTTGTTTATTTTGCTAAGGATAGATTTGGCTATTTGTGTTCATTTATGTTTCCATGTATATTTTTGTATTGTCATTTCCAGATCTGAGAAGAATGATGTTGGTAATTTAATGGTTATTGAGTTGAATCTGTAAATTGCCTTTAGTAGGATGGACATTTTAACAATGCTGATTCTTCCTATCCATGAGCATGGAATATTTTTCCATTCGTTTGTGTCTTCTTGGATTTCTTTGAGCAGTGTTTTGTAGTTCTCATTGTAAAGGTCTTTCACTTCTCTGGTTAGGAAGATGCTGAGGTATTTCATTGTGTGTGTGTGTGTGCATTGTGAATGGGATTGTGCTTTCAATTTGGGTCTCTGCTTGCTTGTTGTTGGTGTATAGGGATGCAACTTTCTTTTGCACATTTATTTTGTACCCCGAGTCTTTGCCAAAGTCCTTTATCAGTTCAAGCAGGTTTTTAACAGATTCTCTTGGATTTTCAAGGCATATGATCATATCATCAACAAAGAGGGATAACTTAACTTCCTCTTTCCCTATTTGGATACCCCTGATTTCTTTCTCTTGTCTAATTGCCCTAGCTAGGGCTTCCAACACGATGTTGTAACAAGAGGGGTGAGAGGAGGCAGGCTTGTCTTGTTCCAGTTTTCAGGGTAAATGTTTCCAGTTTCTGTCCATTTAGCAATGTGTTAGCTGTGGGTTTATCATAGGTGGCACTTACTATGTGGAGGTATGTTCCTTCTATACCTAGGCGTTTGAAGGTTTTTATCAGGAAGGATGCTGGATTTTATCAAAAGCTTTTTCTGAATCTAATGCTATAATCATGTGGTTCTTCTTTTTACATCTGTTGATGTATTTAATTACATTTATGGTCTTGCAAATGTGGAACCAGCCCTGCATCCTGGGGATGAAGCCTACTTGGTCATGGTGGGTAATATTTGAGATGTGTTTGGATTCGATTTGCTAGAATCTTGTTGAGGATTTTTGCATCTGTGTTCAAAAGGGATATTGCCCTGTAGTTCTCTTTTTTTGTTAGATCTTTACCCAGTTTGAGTATCAGTGTGATATTAGCTTCATAAAATGATTTGGAGAGAAATCCATCTTTCTTGATTGCCTGTACTACTTTCAATAGGATTGGTATCAGCTCCTTCTTGTACGTTTTGCAGAATTCTGCTGGAAAGCCATCCGAACCAGGACTTGTTTTGGTAGGTAGCTTTCTTATGACAGGGTCAATTTCCTGGGTTGTTACTTGTTGGGAGCCAGCCACGGAGGCCCACTGAGCGTTAGGGATCAGGAAGGGCCGATGACCCCGAGACCACTAGGATGCGTTCGGGAGCTATTGACCCCATTTCCTCCCTCTTTCTACTCAGCACTAACCAGATTAAGCTCCTGTGAGCTCAAAACATAAAAACTCTGAGACTGGGACGAACACAAGCTAACTTTAGAAGCTCATTGTTCCCATTCTTCCACAAACTGCAGTTTTGGCTTTCACACAACTTATAATTCAGACTCGTGTCACATCTAAGAGCCTTAGTATTGGTCGCAGGCTTCTGGGTCATGATCTTAGGATTTATTGAAGGTGTAAATTGGAGAATATAGTTTTAGAAGACAGCCATTTTGTTGAAAGAATGTGGCTGGGTTACTTGCAGGTAGCCCACTGTGAACTTTGGACTGGGCCACATTCCAAACATTCTGGGATGGGCCACTTTCATTTGTAAAGTAAATACTTAAGCTTCTATAGAATTGTTTAACTTGGCATAAATCAATCAGTTTAGGATGAAAAAGGTTTATAGAATATGTCAGTCACAGATTAGGTTATCCTTTGTTATGGGATTTTAAGATTATCATATGAAAAGGGTTTAAAGACAAACATTGATTAAGTTTTCATGGATTAAGGTTTCTGGTGGGTGGGGGACGCCCCTCCCACATCTGACTTTGTGTATAAAAGACCCGTTGTAACTCCCAGTAACAGACACATCGCTTCTGCACTAGATTGGAGTGCACTCTCTTTCTTTCTCTCTTCTTCCCCCCAAATCGCCAACGCCGTCTCCACCTTTGGGGTACCCTGAACCCGGCTGGAGCTGGTCTCTGGCAGTTACTGGTCTATTTAGTGTCTCAGTGTTCTGTTTTTTCAATAGGGAGAGGTTGTGTGATGTCAGAAAGTCCTCTAATTCATTTAGGTTATCAAGCTTGTTTCCATATAGGTGTACATAGTAATCTCTGATAATCTTTTATATTTCTTTGGGGTCAGTTGTGATTTGATCTTTTGTATTTCTGTGTGTGTTTGTTTGGACTTTTTCTCTCTTTTTCTTGGTCATTCTGGCTAGGGGTCCATTAATCTTGTAAATTCTTTCCAAGAACCAGTTTTTTATTTTGTTGATGATTTTTATGATATTTTTCTCTTCTATGTCCCATATTTTATTATTTTGGTGATTTGGATTCTTCTGCTAATGTTGGGGTTTTGGTGGTCTTCTCTTTCTGGCTCCCTTAGGTGATTTGTTAGGCTCAACTTGTGATCTTTCCATTTTCTTGATGTGTGCTCATAGAAATATAAATTCCCCTATTAGATCTGATTTCATGTCATTCCAGAGGTTTTGGTAAGATGTTTCTTCATTTTCATTTGTTTTCAGGAATCTTTTATTTTCTGCTTTGATTTCAGTGTTGACCCAGTAGTTGTTCAGCATCATGCTATTTAGTGTCCATGTCTCTGTGGGCTTTTGGGAAATTTTGTTGGTGTTGATATATATATATATTTTTCCCACTGTGGTCTGAGAAGGTGCATAGCAATATTTCAACCTTATGGAATTTTTTAGGTTTGATTTATGACCAATGATGTGATTGATCTTGGAGTATGTTCCATGTGGTGATGAGTAGAATGTATGTTCTGTGGTTGTCGGGTAGAATAATCTGTAGGTGTCTGTTAATTCCATCTGGTTGAATGTCAAGTTTTGGTTGTAGATCTCTTTGTTAACTTTTTGCCTCAATGATCAATCTAGGACTGTTAGTGGGGTATTCAAGTTCCCTTCTATAATAGTGTTAGAGTCAATATCTTTTGTTAGTTTACTTAGTAGTTGCTTTATAAATGCTGGTGCTCTTGTATTAGGTGCATATATGTTTAGGATAGATGTTTCTTGTTGATGGATTGAACCTTTTATCATTTTGTAGTGTCCTTTTGTATCTTTTAAAATTTTTGATAGCATAAAGATTGTTTTGTCTGATATTTAGATCATGACTCCTGCCTTCTTTTGTGATCTTTTTACCTGTAAACTCATTTTTCATCCTTTAACTTTGAGTCTGTGTGCATCCCTTGTGGTAAGATGAGTTTTCTGGATGTAGCAAATAATTGGGTCATGGTTTCTTATCCAGTTAGCCATTCTGTGTCTTTTCAGTGGTGCATTTAGTCCATTCACATTAAGACTGATTATTGAAATGTGATTGTTTATCTTTGTCATGAAGTTCTTATAAAGTTTTTTCTTTGTTTTCTTATTTTCTTTTGACTTTGGTGTTGATGTATGTGTTTGTTTTCAAGTTTCTTGCTGAGCTGTGTTCTCTGTTGATTCTTTGCTCTGCTGTTCTCTTGGGAAGTGTGTTGTCATTCTTTTTTTTCTTTCTTCTGTGCTTAGTACCTTTTTAAGTGTCTCCTATGGTGCTGGTCTGGAAGCTGCATCATCTCTTAGGGACTGGATGTCTGGAAAACATTTTAATTTGCTATCACTGATGAAGCTGAGCTTGGCTGGGTAGGAGATTCTTGGTTGAAATTGTTTATATTTGAGGACTTTGAATATAGGGATCCAGTCCCTTCTTGCTTGTAGTGTTTCTGCTGCTATTCTGGTTGAGTACATGTGAAGATTTGCTACATGAGTATTTTGTGTGAAGGTGGGGTTTGGAATCTGATGAACTTTCCCTCTACCAGTGGTGGGGATAGTACCCAATGAATGGCTTGGTGTCCATTATATGTCCTCCCACCATCCATCCCTCTGTAGTGCCCAGGTCTGTTGTTCCCAGCCTTGTGCCTGGGTGCCCAATGTTTAGCATTCACTTATGAGTGAGAACATGTAGTATTCAGATTTTTCCTTCTGTGATAGCTCACTTAGAATGATGGTCTCAAGCTGCATTCATGTTGCTGCAAAAGACATGATTTTGTCTTTCTTTATGGTTGTGTAATATTCCATCATGTATATGTATCACTTTTTTTTCTTTTTTTTACCAAATCTACCTTTGATGGCTATCTGAATGGTTTTTGTTTTTTCTATTGTGACTAGTGCCGCAATACACACAGGAATGCAGGTGTCTTTTGTTTAGAATGGTTTACGTTCCCTTGAGTATATTCATTCCCAGTAGTGGGATTGCTGGGTCGAATCATGCTCTATTTTTAGGTCATTGCAGTATCTCCAAACTGCTTTCCACAAAAGTTGAAATAGTTTATATTCCCACCAACCATGTAGAAGCATGCCCCCTTTTTCCCCCTTGCAGTCACAACTGGCTGTTCTTTTCATTAAGGATTATTTTAGTTATTTGGGCTCTTTTTTGCTTCTATATGGATTTAAGTATTGTCTTTTCTAATTCTGTGGAAAATCTTGCTGGTAGCTTGATAGGGATTGTGTTAAATCTGTAGATTGCTTTGGGTAGAATAGACATTTTGATGATATTAGTTCTTCCAATCCATGAGCATGAGCTGTCCTTCCACATCTTTGTGTCATCTTCTTTTTATTTCAGTAGAATTTTGTAGTTATCACTGTAGAGATCTTTCACATTTTTAGTTCGATGAATAATGAAGTACTTTATTTTTGTGGCTATTGTGAAAGGAATTTTACTTTTGGTTTGTTTCCCAGCCTGCTTGTTGTTGGTGTTTAGAAATGCAACTGATTTTTGAGCATTGATTTTTTAATCCTGAGACTTTACCAAAGTCATTTATTAGGTCAAGAAGGTTTTTGACAGAACTCTCTAGGGTTTCCTAGGTATGTCATCTATGAAGAGGAATAATTTAACTTTCTCATTGGATACCTCTAATTTCTTTCTCCTGCCTGATAACTTTGGCTAGGACTTTTAGTTTTAAACAGGAGTGGTGAGAGTAAACAACTTGTCTTATTCCATTTCTTCAGAGGAATGCTTTCAGCTTCTGCCAGTTAAGTATGATGTTGGTTGCAGGTTTGCCGTAGATGGTTCTTATTTTTTGAGAATGTTCCTTTGATGCCTTGGTGTTTGAAGGTTTTTATCAAGAAGAGATGTTGTATTTTATCAAATGCTTTTTGTGTCTATTTTGGTAATATATGGTTCTTGGTTTTACATCTGTTTATGTGGTAGATTTTGCTTATTTATCTGTATATGTTGAACCAGACTTACATCCTGGGGATGAAGCCCACCTGGTCATGATGAATGATCTTTATAATGTGTTGTTGGATGTGATTTGCTAGGGTCTTGTTGAGAATTTTTACATTAGAGAAATTGACATGAATATTTATTTCCTTGTTGAATCTTTGACATTTTGTGGTATCAGGATGATAATGGCTTCATAAAATGAACTAGGGAAGATTCCTTCCTTTTTGATTGCTTGAAAAACTTTCAGGAGGATTGTTATCTGCTCTTTCTTGTATGTCTGGTAGACAGTTGAGAAACCATCTGAGTGAGGACTATTTGTGGAAGGGAGATTTTTTATTGCTGAATCAATTTCTGGGATTACTTATTGATCTGTTTAGGTTTTCAGTTTCTTCCTGCTTCAGTCTTGGAAGGTTGTATGTTATCAGGAATTTCACCATTTTCCCTATATTTTCTTTCTTTTTTTTTTTTTTTTTGAGTTGGAGTCTCACTGTGTCACCCAGACTGGAGTGTAGTGGCTGCTCCTGGCCATCACAGCCTCGACCTGCTGGGCTCCGGCGATCCTTCCGCCTCAGCCTTCCAAGTAGCTGGAACTACAGGCGTGCACTACCATGCCCAGCTGATTTTTGATTTATTGTAGAGATGAGGTCTCGCCAAATTGCCCAGGTGGGTCTTGAACATGCGGGCTCAGGCAATTCACTCACCTCAGCCTCCCAAGGCATGGGATTACAGGCTGAGCCACCGAGTCTGGCTCTCCTATATTTTCTAGCTTACTTTTATATAGGTGTTCACAGTAATCTATGTTAAGCTTTTGTATTTCTTCAGAGTTGGTTGTAACATTGCCTTTTTATTTCTGATTGTGTTTATATGAATTTTTTCTCTCTCCTTTGTTTTTGTTAATCTGGCTGGGGCCCTATCAATTTTATTTAATACATTCAAAGCATCAGCTTTTCAACACATTGCTCCTTTGTATGATTTTTTGTCTCTATTTTATTAAGTTTTGATTTTATTTTGATAATTTCCATTCTTCTACTGGCTTTGGGATTGAATTGTTTTTGTCTTTCTAGCTCCCTTGAGTGTGATGTTAGACTGTTTACTTGAGATCTCTCTGTTTTCTTGATGTGCGCATGCAATGTTGTAAACTTCCTCTTAGCAGTGATTTCATGGTATCTCATAGTTTTTGGTATGTTATGGTTTTGTTTTCAATTGTTTTAGAAATCTTTTTTATTTCTATCTTGATGTCTGAGAGAACACAAAAGTCATTGAGGAGCATGTTGTTTAATTTTCATGTGTATGTGTGTTTTGGGGGATTCCTGTTGGTGATGATATCTATTTTTATTCTGCTGTAGTCTAAGAAGATTGGTATGATTTTTGACATTTTGAAATTTGTTCACACTTGATTTGTGTCCAAGGATGGAGTCAATCTTAGAGTATGCTCCATGTGCTAATGAGAAGACTGTATATTCTGTTGTTTTGGGGTGGACTGTATATTCTGCAGTTGTCTATTAAATTTAATTGGTCCAATGTTTAGTTAAGGTTCCAGATTTCTTGGTTAGCTTTCTGCCTTGATGTTTTGTCTAAAGTTGTTAGTTGGGTACTGAAATCTCTGACTATTATTGTATAGCTGTCTATGTCCTCTTAGATTAATTACTAATTGTTTTATTAATCTGGGTGCTGTCATGTTGGGTGTGTATCCATTTAAAATAGATACTTTTGCCGGGTTCAGTGGCTCAGCCTGTAATACCCCGCTCTAGGAGGCTGAGGTGAGTGAATTGCCTGAGCCTGCGGGTTTGAGACTCACCTGGCTACTTGGCGAAACCTCATCTCTACAATAAATCAAAAAATTAGCTGGGCATGGTAGTGCACGGCTATAGTTCCAGCTACTTGGAAGGCTGATGTGGAAGGATCACTGGCGCCCAGCAGGTCGAGGCTGCAGTAGTCGGGAGCGGCCACTGCACTCCAGTCTGGGTGACAGAATGAGACTCCAACTCAAAAAAAGAAAAAAAGATAGATACTTTTTGTTGGGAAATTGAAGTCTTTATCATTATGTAGTGCTCTACACTTTCCTTTTCAGCTTTTATTTGTTTAAAGTCTATTCTTTCTGATATAAGAATAGTATACCTGCTCTTTTTTGTTTTCCATTTTCCTGGAAGATCTGTCTCCAGTCCTTTACCTTGCAGTGAGATAGGTTTCCGGAAAGCAGCAGAAGGATGGATCATGCTTCTTTGTCCAATCTACCACTCTGTGACTTTTGAGGGTGTGATCTGTTCTCGTTTAAGTTAATTATTGAGATGGGAGGGCTTGTTCTTGTCATATCATTGTTAGGAAGCTACTTTGCATTCTAGACTGTGTGGTTGACTTGTATTATCTGGAAACTCTGTTCTTTCTTATGCTTTTGTAATGAGTGGAACCATTCTTTAATTTCTGTGCTTAGAACTTTCTTAAACATCTCCTGAAGGGTTGGTCTGGAGGTGGCACATTCTCTTAGGAATTGCATGTCAGGGAACTATTTTAATTCTCTTTCATTAATAAAGTTTAGCTTAACTGGGTCTAAATTCTTTGCTGGAATTGGTTTTCTTTAAGAATGTTACAGATGGGTCCCCAATTTCTTCTGGCATATAAGGTTTTTACTGAAAGGTCTGCTGCAAATGTGCTGGTGCTTGGTCTGACCCATTTCTTTAGCTGCCTTTGTGATTTTTTTCTTTCATATTCACCTTAGTAAGTCTGATTATTATATGCCTTGGGGAGGATCTTCTTGTGTAATACCTCATAGGAGTTCTCTGAATTTCTTGTATTTACAGCCACCTCTCTAGTGAGATAGGGGAAGCTTTTTGAATGACATATTGAAGGGTGTTCTGTTTCCCCTTCTCTTTTAGGAATACTGATCAGCTGTAGATTTGGTTTCTTTGTATAATCCCAGACTTTTTGTAGACTTTGCTCATTTTTCTAATTATTTGCTCCTTATTTTTGTCAGACTGGGTTAATTCAGTAATTTGATCTTCAAGCTCTGAGATTCTTTCTTTTGCCTGATCAATTCTGCTCTTAAGACTTGCTATTGTATTTAGAAATTCCAGGAGAGAATTCTTCATTTCTAAAAGTTCAGTTTGATTCTTCCTTAGAATGACCAGGTCAGCTTTTACTACCCATACTATTTTTGTGGTCTGGTTAATTTGCATGTCCACTTTTTCCTGGATCTTATTGCATCTCTTTGCTATCCATAGTCTGAATTCTGCCTGCCATCAGAGATAGGTCATTCTGAAAGGACTCCATTGCTTGGGATCTGGAAGCCCCTTTGCGAGTGCCAAATCATTAAGGCTTTGGGGACTTCTGGTGTTCTTTCCCTGGTTCTTCCTTATCTGTGAGGGTAGTCTTTTCTCTTTTTATTTTTTGTTTTGCTATTTTTTATTTGATAAAGCTGTTTTTATTGGGGATAACAGTTTGTGTTGTTTTCTTACTTGACTTTCCTCCCCTGGTATGCCTGTGGTAGGAGTAGTGGTGGAATGGAGAGTGAGGAGCTGCGGACACTGTCTAGCACTGTTTCACCTGTGCAGTCTGGCAGGGACAGGGCAAGTCTTTTCCTCTAGATGGAGACTTTCTCCTCTCTCCAGCACAAGCCTAGAGCCCTGGCTGGGAGCTTCAGCATCTCCCTCCCCAACCTGCTATCTGATCAGGAAGATTGGTAGGTAGCCAGTAGGGGCCTCATGGTTCTACTCTGCTGCAGGTGTTCTGGGGGGAATGAATTGGCCTCCTCCTATCTAAGTGAGTCTTCTTCTCTCAAACAGGGGTAGAAAGGAGGCTGCTACCTTGCTGGGAGATACCTGGTATTTCTCTTTCAGTCTGAAGGTGGGCAGAGTGTTACTACGGTGCTGCACAGAGGTGCACTGCCTCCTAGTTCCTGCTCTGCTTCCTGGGAAGGGCAGGTGAAGTGATGGTGGCTTCCTGAGGGCAAACCACACCCATAGTTTTGAACCAGTACTTGAAGAGTGCCAAGCACTACTGGGGAAACATCCCCAAAGTGGACGCACTACCTCTGCTGGGGGCTGGAAAGGGAGAGATGGGGGAGTGGTCACATGATGCAGACTACCCCCAAAGGGTGAGCCCCTTGGAACCTCTCCTTTGAGAGGCTGGTAACCTTCGGTGCTGAGGCTCACTATGAGCAGGAATCCTCCAGTCCTCATGTGGTTCTAGCAGTAGGTCTGTCCCAATAGGCCCATCCTAATTCTGGGAAGCTTTCTGCACCCAGGGGTGCCAGGTAGGGTATAAGAGAAGGGCCCGAGCTGTCATTCCTTTAGCTAAGACTGCAGAGGCTCCCACAAGATGTGTAAACTGGTTCTCCTGTACACTCACCACTTCCTTCTCCAAGAGTACTCTCCTAATCTCATGTCAGAACCAATTTTGGAGGTGACTGGGGCTTGCGGCTGTCCATTCTCCATGTCCCTCAGAGACCAATTGATAAACCTCAAACTGGGTTTCCAAGCCCAGCCCCAGAGCAGCAGACTCACTGCTCTGTGTAGGCTTCTTTGCTGAGACAGCAGAGTTGTTCACTGTCTTGTCAGTCATCTTGGCCTTTCCTCAGAAAATGTTCTTTAATGCTTTATAAAGACAAGGAAAGGATTTGTTGAGAATACCTCTTTTCACACTGTTGGTGATAGTTGGGTTCAGTTTCTTATAGTTAAACATGATTATGCTATAAAAATTATCAGTTACCTAGTTCATTTCTTATATTAAATTCCCATTTCTTGGTAATTGGAGAAGACTTATAAGCAATTGTAACATGTATCTTAGCTTGACCTTGACCATATTAGGATATAAAAATATATGTATAAATCTGGAAGACTAGGGGGATCAGCACAACAAGGGTCTGTTTTTCTACTAAGAAAGAAATTCTAAAAAAAGGGAAAGTAGGAATACAGAAGCTTGGTCAAGTACAATACGCTATTGTCAGAAAGGAACTTATTTGCATTTGTCACATGGATGTTTTTTCTTCCCCCTGATGAGAAATTTTATTGATAAAAAGTCAGTGAGGACTTATTGAGACCCCAAACACCAGTTCCTTAAACCACTCTAACAACTGCTGTGAAGGTCATTGTGAGGAGACCCTGGGTAGGCGAGGCTGGAATCAAGTGGGATGTGACAGGTCACAGATGACCTTCAGGCTGCCTACCTTTAGTTTCTTTTGTTCCAGATTCGAGCCAGAAGCCCTGGGGCCTGTCTCTTGTAGCATGAGACTCCCTTGGGGGCCCTGGGGAAGGGCAGGCCAGTGGTGTAACTTCCTTCCCTCAGCCTAGCCAAGGCCCAAATCCCTTTCTTTTGCCTGGCTCCACTTGTCCCCAATGCTATCCCCAAATTCAAAATAGTAAAATTCCTCCTTGGTTTTCCCCTTTCCAGTCCAGAGTCACTTATTGCTGGAATGTGGGACCAACTCTTCTACCAGAAGGTCCAGGGTGGTTGCAGCAGCTCAAAGGTTGGGATGCTGGTGACATTGACTGGGATGGAAATGATGGCCCATGGCAGCCCATGCTGTTCCAGGGAGTGGCGATCATGTAGCCTCTCTGCCGAGCAGGAAGAGGGCAGGATGTTAGCTGTACACTGAGTACTGTCCTGGATCATGTCCATGTAGAAGCTGTCATTGTCGGCCACGTTGTCAGAGATGATCACTGCCCACCACCGTACTCCTGGACCTCCTGGGTCTTGGAGAGAAACGAGCAGCCCCCCTCCCTTTCCACCATAGCAATCTAGTCCTGGATGAAGAAACAGTTGCTGAGTTCCCCGAAGGCTTCCAGAGGTTCAGAGGGGACAAGGTGAATCTGCTCATACCTTGTGTGAAAGATACCACCAAAGTCCTTGGCAGGTGTGGCAGTGAGGATGAATCGGAGGTCCCCAGGACTCAGCACCTGAAAGTCCAGATAATCATGGATGCTAAAGCCGTGGGCCGTGACGCATGTGGGGAGCCAAAACAATAGACCACACCAGTCTGCGACGCCAGGGACCATCTCCAGGACCCGACGCAGCGCCGTGTTCCCCCCCCACCTGTCACACAGATCATCAATTAGACCAGCCATTCTCAATCTGAAAGCAAGGGAGTGGCAACAAAAAAGTAAGCAAAATCTCAAAAAGCTGTTGCTCTACAGCCTCTATGAGATATTGGGTCCTCCTAGAAGTGACAGTATTGGTGACACAGGAACAGGATGTAAGCAATAGCTGCATTATTGATATGGATAGTGACAAAATACTGATTCAGTGCTTTCTGTTGTCTGGATATAAGATATCAGAACCCAGCCGGGCTCAGGGGCTCAGACTGTAATCCTGCACCTTGGAAGGCTGAGGTGAGTGAATTGCCTGAGCCCGCGGGTTCGAGACCCACCTGGGCAACTTGGTGAGACCTCATCTCTACAAT
>NW_007252905.1:860531-903306 GCF_000164805.1 Carlito syrichta | reverse complement strand
AGGCTGCAGTGGCTGGGAGCGGTCACTGCACTCCAGTCTGAGTGACAGAGTGAGACTCCAACTCCAAAAAAAGAAAAGATATCAGAACCCCTCACTGGAAATCAGAATCCTTAGTCTTGGACTACTTAGCATCGTCAGTGGTATCTCCTATGGGGTAGTGCCTGAGCAGTGATACTGTCAATGAGTAATAGTTTCTACTCTTAGCTTAGATAAAATTAGGCACATTATCTCAGTGATCTAAATCAGGAGATAAGAAAATTGATAGGTTCCCCCATGGCAGTCAGCAACAGCATGCAATTGGAACTCATGTGAGACACTCACTGAATATTCTTAAATTTATTTGGGAAAAACTTCTTGGGGATTATACTGCTTGAGGAAAAAGTAGGATTTCTGACCTTTTATTTTTCCTTAAATAGTTGTTTTGTAACCTCATTCTTAAGTCCAAACTACTGTGTCTAAGGAAATGTAGGCTACACATGTAGGGTTGGAAGAATGATCTCTGTTTTGCTTTCTTCAGTCATTCAAGCTCTGTATATCTGTAGCAGATGCTGAGATGTGTTGCTTAGATATCTCTTCGAAAGGGCTTGCTACCCAGCCACGAGGAGTGCAGCATCTGACAGAGTCCTGCAATTGGCTCTCTTAGGATCTGCCTCAGCTTTTGAGCAGAGGTCAAGTTCTCAGCATGTCCCTGAAGCCAATGACCAAGCAAAGTAGTGCTACGAGGTGGTACAAGCAAGAGATTAACTTTGGTCACTCTTTGCTCTAGAGCTCACTGCTGGGCTGGCAAAAACCGTGTCAGGTTCATGTCATGACTTGACAGCTTCTGAATCTACTTTCTCCTCTTTCCTTTTATGATGTTGCTTTCCAATAAACCGTTTGTACTCTTAGCTCATTTTGGCATCTACTTCCTACAGAATCTAACAGAAAGGGTATCCCACATTGTCCTCATTCCACACAGTTCTGTGTTATGATACTCTGTGCAAGACAATATCCCTCTGCACTAGGACACTAATTCTTAATTATTTTTTATGCAGACAATCAAGTTGGTACTGGGAAAAGAGATCCAATTTTGGATTCAGACTGTTCTGGGTTCGAATCTCAATTTGACCTTACAACTAGCAATATAAACTTGATCAAGCTATTAATTTCTCACCTTTCCATTTTGGGCCTGATCTAGAAACAGATGTCCCATTAAATAGAAACATGGATGCATACAATTGTACAACACCATAAAATATCCTTCTTAGCAGCTCCAGAGACAGAGATCCCATTTCATACTCACTGTGGACTATATGGATTTACAATTATATTTACTTTAAGTTTTTCTTTTCCTTTATAAGAAGAATTTACCATCATGTGTAAAATGAATGAAAACATTATTTCTTCCCCTTAGAAAGAAATTCCCTGCAGTATTAAATTTGCTTACACATTTTTTCCTTTTCCCCACCACTTCTCTGTCTGCACTGTGCTTGCTCTGAGCTTGGAGTTTCTGCTAAGCTAGCATCTTTGTCATCTCCCTCCAGTCACCATCATGATTATCTACCTGGTTGTTGCGAGCCTTGAAATGTTCTCTCTATATATAATCTGGAAGATCATGGATGGGCTGTGCCTGAAGATGGAGGTAAAAATGGTGGTAGAACAGGGAATAACATCAATGACTCACTCATTGGTGGTCCTGAAGGTCCTGAGGGCTAATATACTGGAAGTACAGTAACCACTGGTGTTGACATTGTCATGAGCCATCACTTGCAGAAAACCAATTTCACAAAAGAAGCCTATAAGAAGTGCATCAAAATTTATACAGAATCAATCAAAGCCAGACTTCAACAGAGATCAGAAAGAGTAAAAACATTTTATGACAAGTCTGTAGCACAAATCAAGCACATCCTTGCTAATTTAAAAAAAAAGCAAACAAAAAACTGCCAGTTCTTCACTGATGAAAACATGAATCGAGATGGGCCTGCTAGCTCTGCTAGACTGCCATGAAGATGGTGTAACCCCATATATGATTTTCTTTAAATATGATTTAGAAATGGAAAGATGTTAACAAATTTGGCAATTAGTTTGGATCTACCTTTCATATAACTGGCTGCTGCTTGTCATCTACATAACACCAGGAAAAGTAGGACTGACATTATCCTGAGCAATTCATTTATTTTTATCTTGATTTATTTGGATGGAGGCATTGGTTTTAAGGAAAAGAATGTCATGTAAATTGCCTAAAAATAAAATGCATTTATACTCATTTGAGAGAACACCTCTTAGTTTAATACATATTTAACCCAAATCTGTCCTGCAGTGTTCCTGGAGAATCTTGAGCCTGATTGTATACCCCTATTAGAAAGCACAACACTATCTTCAGATAAATTCTACAGTGAAAATTAATTCTGGGACTGGAATATAAATCAAAAGTCTTGATTCTAAGTTGAAGTAAGAGAAAGGCCATCCATGTTTAGTAGTGCCAACATTTGAAGTGAATTTTTATACATTTCATTCCCTCAAAACAGAAACAGTTAACTCTGGAAAAAAGTACCAAAAGAAGAGATTAATACAGTTGGAAAAAAAAGGTTTTGCATATTTTCTTATATTTTGACTAAGTTTTGTTGTTATTGCTTTTATTTTCTGATAAGGAAAGATATTAGATCTTGGCCTTTTAAATTAATAGGCCAGTCTTTGGATGTGGATTATGTCCATTGTGCTATTTACTTTTTTTGGAAAGAGATCTCACTTCATTTAACTTCCTCATTGTCTTTTAAAATACTTGAAATATTTTCCCTGGTGTTTTTCCATAAAAACAAAAAATGAGGGAGGAACAGAAAGAGGAGAATTGTGAAAAATGTTTTGAGTGAACTTAAGGTTTTTTTGTTTTTTGTTTTAAATGCTTTTCACTTTCCTTGCCAACTTTAAGCTCATGAAGTCTTGACTAAAGACTAAATACAGGAAAGGTCCAAGCAAATGGAATCTGGTTGAAATATAATCACATATTCCTATATTTTGAAAAGAGACATTTCAATGAAGTAAGTATGTAAAATACATAAACACCCAGTGATATTGTGCTACAATGTAATTATGTTTTACAGTTTGTCAATGGCTTTCACTTTATCTGATCTTAATCTTGTGTAAAAATACCCAAAAGGCCAAACTGTTCCTTTCAGAGTTTTCAGAGTCTTCGACAAATGAAGAAGACTGGAAAAAATGTGTAATGGGATGTTAAAATGAAAGTCTTTCTTGAGCCTTTAAGAGAGTAGAGCCCAGAGGTACCAGACAGCCATGGGGCAGTCCTCCCCCACTTTCTGGGTAGACGGGAGCCTTGAGAACAATTATATACAAAGCGAACATGGTGTCTCAGTACAATGGATGAAAATGAAGTTAATGCACATCCCAAACTTCACCTCCTGATTCAGCCTCTTATCCTATAAATTTATCAGGAATGATGCAGTATTTCCAGTTTGTTATCAAACTGCCGGAGCTACATATGAAGCTCGCCAATTGGTGTCCTTAAGTCCTGTATCTCATGTCACGGGGTTAGGAGGAAACTTCTCTGACTCTTCCCCTTTGGGTGAGCTCTACTTAAAGATTCTTCTTCAAAAGTCCCCTTTAAAAATGCGAATTCCTGAATCTTTTCTGCCATCATGAGCAAGAAGACTTTAAGAATTATCTAACTGGTTTTGGTCATATTGTTTTTGCAAGCCCTACCAAATGTTATGCCTCAGTTTGATACCTGGTATCTGTTGGTCTTGGCCAAAACTTAATTTTGGTAGTCTGTTTTAAATACATTTTTGAAAAACAGTGATACCCAAGCACTGCTCACACAGAGAAGTAAATGCCATGAGAACTGGATTGCCTGAGCCCGCGGGTTCAAGACCCACCTGGGCAACTTGGCGAGACCTCATCTCTACAATAAATCAAAAATTAGCTGGGCGTGGTAGCGTGTGCCTCTAGTTCCAGCTACTTAGAAGGCTGAGGTGGAAGGATCACCAGAGCCCAGCAGGTCAAGTCTGTGGTGGCCGGGAGTGGCCACTGCACTCCAGTCTTGGTGACTTGGAGTGAGACTCCAACTCAGAAAAACAAAACAAAACAATGGCCCCCACTTCAAGATTCAGCCCTAATATAGTTTCACATCTTAGAAGATCATCAATCAACAGTTTTGAGTGCCTACTTAGAGGTTAATTAATATGATAAAATTCAGCAAACATCTGCTTGTGATCTTCTAGATGCCAAGCTCAGACAAAACAAAAATATTTAACATTATTTCAACTATTAAAAAAGTTAAAAAGATCTATTTAACAGTCACAAAAATGGGACTAAGGCAACAGCAACACAAGCGATCTTCTCATATTTTTGTGTGACGAAGACTACTATCTGTATCTTTGACTTCTTGGGTACACAGTTGTATTATATTGGCCAGATATGCATGAGTATGTGTCTAGTTCTAACTAATGGCATTTATGTCCCTTTTGAGACAAGGTATTGAGAGTGTCTGTGTGCCATATCCACACTCCTTTTTTCCCATCATTATCTGGTTGCCTTGCTTCCACTCCCAAACATTCTGGTTTAATTTATAATGGGTGCAGCCTTGGCATGACAAGTTTTAAAGCTCCAAGTGATCCTAACTGTGGCAAAGCTTGAGAATCTCTGTCCTAGGAGATAGCAGAGCAGTCCACTGAAGGAAACTTGAGACTTTGCATCAACACATCTCCATGGAGATGTATATTCATTAATATACTTAATGAATTAGCAAAATGGAGAAGAGACAAATTATATTGCTAAAAATTACAGGTAGGTAACTCACATGCAGTTGTTTGCATTGGTTTTTGCTTCTGAAAAGCTATATCTAAATTAACATATGGTATGATAAATAAAGACATTTCTACCATTTAAATCAGTAAGTCTATTTGTAGTAATATATCAAAAAAAAATTCAACACATTATCTCCTGTTGAATGGTTTCTTATTAATTTTGAAATAAAACCCATGCTCTTTATTATGACCAAGGCCCTGCCTGTTCTGTCTCATCTCACCTCATTCTTCTTTGCATTACTTCAGTCACTGTGGGTGCCTCAAAGGTATACAGCTCCTTCAACCACAGGGCCTTTGCACATGCTTTTTTGTTTAGCACATGAGTATCATCCCTAAACCCACTTACCCTTCACCTAACTCATTTCTCATCTTCCAAACCACAGCTTCAGTATCATTTTCATAGGAAAACTTTTCTAACTAGCTCTGGTTTAGCAATAATACCTTATCATTGCACTCTGTACTTTTCCCTTGTATCTTTTATTACAATCTTAATTTTAAAAGTGTTGCTATTCGTTATTCAAGAGCTTTCTTCCTTATTAAACTTAAAGCTCTAGAAGGACAAGAGGTGTGTCTATCTTGCTTAATGCTACTTTCTCCTATCATGTGGTGGCACATAGTGGACATGAAATAAATATTTGTAAAAAGAATAAATCAATTCAAGTATTAATACTCTTTGTTTTAAGAAACAAATGCTTTCTGAAGTCTGTGGCCAATAGAACCAAGAACATGAAACTTGATTTTCCCAACAGTATTTTCATCAAAATCTAATGAAATGAACTTTCTCTGGCTTAAGACCAATATGTGTTTTCCCAAAAGAATCATTAGAGAAGGAAATGCACTCTTTAAATGGCTTACATTTACAATGGAATAAAAAATTATTATTACGGGACTGAGCCAATATAATCTTTAGTGCTTATCTAAGTTTATTAAATACCCTTAGGATCTGTTTCCCAGATTAGTCTCTGTGATCTGCTATTCCAGGAACAACATCATGTTCCTTTTTTTTTCAACTTTAACTTTACATCCTTTTATAGCATTTCCTAAGGAAGTTCATCTCTATTCACATCCTCAAATATAGCCTCTTGAATATTTAGTATTAAATGCATATGTAAGAGTCTGTATTTCCATTTATAACATGCATAATAACAGACATATTTTGGATCTTACGCTTTATGTTTTGTATAAATATTATGAGTAACTTTCAGTCCCACAAACTGATTTTTGAGGCCACTGGTTTTTGGTTTATGTTGCTTGACTCACATAACTATAACATGATTCAGAACAAAGTTCATTGCTTTAAAAACAATGTGTCTGGATCAGAATCCTATTGTTGTCACACCTGTAAGTGTCCTCACTGATATTTCTCCAGGAACACAGGTCATTGCCTTTATTCTTTTATTATTTTCTTCTTACTGGAATCTCTGCCCTGATTTTAAAGTGTTAGGGTGGGACAATATCAAGCTTTCCAGCAAAGTTGCTATGGGGCAGTGGGAGCCAAGGGATAGTTTAGGAGATGATAAAGACTATTTGTTTGCATAAAGCCCACTGACTTTTTCACCTTGTTCTCTGGATAATCTATTCTTTGCATTTGAAGGTAGAAGAGAAGGAGTAGCAACAACTAAGATCTGCTGACTTCTAGGCTACCTTGCTTGATTCAGTGAGGAGTCTACTGGCTGAAACTGGAGCCTATGCTAACTTGGGGAAACACTGCAAAAGTCCCATTGAAAGTGATGCTGAGGTTTAGGTGGAATCTCACTCTGTCACACAGGCTGGAGTGCAGCCGGACAATCACGACTGCTGGGCTCAGGCAATTCTTCTGACTCAACCTTCCAAGTAGCTGGAATCACAGGCATTTGCCACCACGCCCAGCTAAATTTTTTGATTTATTGTAGAGATGAGATCTCACCAAGTTGCCTAGGCTGGTCTCGAACCCAAGGACTTAGGCAATCCTCTCACCTTGGTCTCCCAAAGTGCTGGAATTATAGGCATGAGCCATTGCATCCATAAGCAGACCTTGAGCAACTATGTTAATACTAAAAGAAAGAGATTGGCAGTAGTGGGAAATTGCCAGGGGAGCGGGGGGGAGGGAGCACACTTCATCAACAAGGATACCGTGTAATGAACATTTGTATACCCAACCCTGACTTGTACCCCCACATATTTAAAATAAAAATTAAAAACAAAACAAGACATTGAACCATGCTTAAACTGTGCTGTGTTGCAGTCTTGACCAGGATAAAGATACACACTGTGCAATAAAGAATTGACTTTGCCTTAAAAAAAAAAAAAAGAAAGAAAAGGAAACGATGTTAAAATTGCAATTACAGAAAGAAAGGACTGTAGCATCAATTTAATACCTACTAATGTGTGGCAGACACTACCAGGCCCAGAGTTAGATGACATAGAAAATGAGATCTTTAGGAAGAGTGTTGAAACTGAACAGAATTCAAAGAAGAAAAAGCAGACAAAAGATGACTAGGCAGTTAGAAGCAAAAGTAAGAATGTTGAGGTAGTTAGAGTAGGCATGTATGGGGGTTGTCAGTAGTAGAGTTTGGTTGGAATATAAAAGCTCAGTGAGCATGAGGCAAACTGTGTAAGGGCTTTAAAATGAGAGAGTGACACCATCAGTGAGTCATGAAAGGTTTGTGAGTGTGGAAAAGCTACAACTGGAGATGCGTTCAAGGAAGATTAATGTGATATGTATGTGTGAAATAGTTCAGGTAGTGAGAGATCAATTTAAAAAGATTGATACAATAATAATGATAATCCAAGGGAGAAAGGAGGCAGAGAGAATGGAAAAGAAGAAGTCTTTGCTGAGTGGAATATAAATATGACAAAATATTTACACTATAATATATAATATATCATATATTATATATAATATTGATCATCATATAAGGATACGGCGGTAGAATAAGAGTAAATGAGAGATGTGTTCACAACTAACTCAACCTCAGTCTTCCAAGTAGCTGGAACTACAAGCATACACCACCAAAAAAAAAAAGACTAGCTCCAAGCAAAGCTGTAAGTCTACAAATGAATGGGAAAATTTGGAGGTAGAACTAGTTTAGGAGCCAAAAAGTGAAGAGAAGGAATATACTATTATAGTTTAAATTTTTATTTTTTCTCCAATGTACCCTAATATTATGAATTTTATTTCATAAAAAGTATAGGCTTTACCAAAGTCTTAAACCTATGCAGAAGAATATCAATATTCTGAGTTTTCCCTTCTGTCCTCCAAAATTATGTTTAACCTTTATTGCAATTGTGAAGCAGACATATTGTAATTGTTTATTTGCTTATTCTGTGATGTTGTCTATGCTCCTTGAGGGCAGCAGGGAAAATCCTGCTTATATCCTCAGTGCCAGGGCTGGTGGTGATAGGGAAGGAATATAATTATTTATCTTTTCATTAATATCTTTACCAACATCACAGGAATTAATTAACACTTAGTTTATAGAATAGTACTGAAGTTGGGTAAGATGCTTTGCCTAGTGCCTGGCATATAGTAACTGCTCAGCTGTTCATCGTTATTCAAAATAGGTTCATAGCCGGGCTCGGTGGCTCAGCTTGTAATCCCACGCCTTTGGGAGGCTGAGGTAAGTGAACTGCCTGAGCCCGCGGGTTCGAGACCCGCCTGGGCAGCGAGACCTCATCTCTACAATAAATCAAAAAATCAGCCGGGCGTGGTAGCGCATGCCTGTAATTCCGGCTGCTCGGAAGGCTGAGGCGGAAGGATCGCCGGAGCCCAGCAGGTCGAGGCTGCGGTGGCCGGGAGCGGCCACTGCACTCCAGTCTGGGCGACCGAGTGAGACTCCAACTCAAAACAAAAACAAAAACAAAAACAAAAAAACCAAAATAGGTTCATAAAAATAAGATTTTTCTATTATTCTTTTCTGGTTCTTTCTCCAAACAATTTATCTGAATAATTGTGCCACTTCCCAACACTCAATTTTTACCCAAGATATGAGAAAAATTGCTTCAGCTTTCTACTTCACAGTCTGGACAAAGAAAAAAGCAGAAATTACCTACAGAAGGAAGAGAGAAAGTTGTCACTTGTGTAGTGAAAAGTTTAGAATTATCCAGTCAATTGTTGGTAGGCACTTAGGTTGATTTCATGATTTTGCTATTGTGAATAGTGCTACAATGAACATATGAGTACAGGTATCTTTTTTATATATTGATTCATTTTCCTTTGGGTAGATGCCCAGTAATCCCTTTGGGATTGTTGGGTCAGATGGTAATTCAAGTTTTAGTTCTTTGAGAAATCTTCATATTGTTTTCCATAGGCGTGGAACTAGTTTATCATACCACCAACAGTGGATAAGCATTCTCTTTTTTTCTGCAACCACACCAACATCTGTTGTTCTTTGACTTTCTGATAATAGCCATTCTGACTGGTGTGAGGTGATTTCTCACTGTGGTTTTAATCTGCATTTTTCTGATGATTAGTGATATTGAGCATTTTTACATATGTTTGTTGGTTGCTTGTGTGTGTTCTTTTTAAAAGGGTCTATTCATGTCCTTTGCCCACTTTTTTTGCATGTGTAACAACCTGAATCTAAAATAAATAAATAAATAAATAAATAAATAAAAGTTTAGATTTGACTGTTTAAATGCAATTTCATTAGGGCTAACCCAGTCAGGAAACAAAGATCAAAGTTAAATTATTTTTGCCTAGGCCCAAGAGCTGTATTTGTCATCATAACTCAACACCTTTACCTGTATCTAAAAATATTTTTGAAAGTTATCTTGGTAAACAATCAGTTACAAAGCCATTACACACTATGTTTTAAAATTGGGATATGTGCTTTGCATACCTGACACAACAGAGTAATGCTGAAGTATATGCTTGGTGCACTGATTTTCCTTGAAGTAGGAAGATATACTTTTTACCATTAAAGTCAACTTAGATATATTATATAGCCATTCAAAAAATATTTACTGATTTCAGGCTGAATGTCAAATGCTGCAAAATTCTGATTTAGAGAATGAATGTGGCTTTTTAGTGGTGGTGGTAGAGTTATTGGGTAAAGTGAGTTATTGGGTAAAGTGCAAAATTTGTATGCATTTTACATTGAAACACCAAGGCAATAAGAAATTTTGAATTGAGGTGAGTTTCTTCAATGAAACTGATTAAAATGTTACCTACATGAAGATATACATTTATTTTCCTCAAATGTTAGGGGTAGCTCTATAGAAAAGCTTGTGACAGAAAGACAGAAAACTGTAGAAGCATGAGAGAAGTATGCCTGATAAGTTTTACTGAGCAGATGCAGTATTCTTGAGATTTCTAATCTACCCATGAGCTGCCCTAGCTGTCAGAGGCTGGCTGTCTTTGGTAAACAGTGTCTTCACTGAAACTAGCAATCAGTTCCTGGTCCAAAGAATGCCCTTTGCTGGTGGCCTCTGAACACTGACAGTGCAAGAATGATTTTCTCTTTCTCGCTTTTAAAAACATGTGGTAATCAATCTTTTTTTCCTTTCATTTTTAGTTGAAATGTAATGTTGTAGATATTTATGAGATACAGGGTGATACTTTGATAAATGTACACAATATGTAATGATCAAGTCAGTATAATTAGCATATCCATCACCTCAAATATTTATCATTTATTGGTGTAGGAAACTTTTAAAGTAGTATCTTCTAGTTTTTGGAAATGTAAAAGAAATTACTAACTGTATTTAGTTATATTCATCCTATAGTGTTAAAAAACTCTAGAATTTATTCCTCCTACTTAGCTGTAACTCTGTATTCATTAACCAATTTCTTTCTACTCTCCCCAATGCCACTACCAATCCTAGGCTCTTAAAAGTGCAATTCTACTCTCTACTTCTATTATCTCAACATTTGTTTAGTTCCCACACATGAATGAAAATATGTGGTACATATTTTTCTGTGCCTGACTTATTTATTTCACTTAACATAAGGTCTTCTAGGCTCATCCATATTGCTGCAAGTGACTAGATTTCATTGCTTTTTATGGCTGAATAGTATTCCATTGTGTATATTCACCATATTCTTTTTAACCAATTCATCTATTGATGGATATTTAGGTTAATTTCATATATTGGCTATTATGAATAGTTGTGCAATAAACATGGGTGTACAATATCTTTTTGATATACTGATTTTCTTTTATTTGAATAAATAAATATATCTCTTTGATATACTGATTTTCTTTTCTTTGAATCAGATGGTAGCTCTAGTTTCAGTTATTTGAGAAGCCTCCATACTGTTTTTCATAATGGTTATACTAATCTATATTCCCATAATCAGTGTAAAGAGTTCCCCTACTCAGCATCCTCTACAGCATCTATTATTTTTTCTATTTCTTTGATAACAGCTATTCTAACTGGGGTAAGATGATATTGGTTTTGATTTGCATTTGCCTGATAATTATGATATTGATAATTTTTCATATACTTGTTGTCCACTTATATATATATTTTGAGAACTGTTTGTTCAGATTTTTCTCAAAATTTTAATTGCATTTTTATTTTGCTCTTAGGCTGTTTGAGTTTCTTGTATATTCTGTATATTAGTCCCTTGTTAAATGAATAGTTTGAGAATATTCTGTCCTATTCAACAAGCTGTCTCTTCATTCTGTTGATTATTTCCTTTGCTGGGCAGAAGCCTTTCAGTTTAATACTTTGTTTTTGTTGCCTGTGCTTTTGAGGTCTTACCCATAAAATCTTTTCCTAGATCAATGTCTTGAAGTGTTCCCCTGTAGTAGTTTTATTGTTTCAAATCTTACATTTAAAATTATAGTCCATTTTGAGTTGATTTTTGTATCTGGTGAGAGTTAGGGAGTCTAGTTTCATTCTTCTGCATATGTATATACAGTTTTGCTAGTACCTTTATTGAAGAGGTTGTCCTTTCCCAATATATGTTCTTGACTCCTTTGTCAAAATCAATTGGCTATAAATACATAGCTTTACTTCTGGGTTATCTATTTTGCTCCATTAATCTATGTGCGTGTTTTTATACTAATACAATACTGTATTGGTTTACCTAGTTTTGCAATATATTTTGAAGTCTTGTAGTGTGATGTCTCCAGCTTTGTCCTTTTTGCTCAGTATCGCTTTGGATAGTCAAGGTCTTTTGTGCTTCCATATGAATTATTTTATTTCTGGGAAGAATGTCATTTGTATTTTGATAGAAATTGCTTTGAATCTGTTGAATGCTTTGGGTGCTTAAGTCTTTTCAGTGATATTTATTCTTCTAATCCATGAGCACAGGCTGTCTTTCTATTTTTGTGTGCTTGTATGTGTTAGCTTTTATTTATTTGGATCTTGTATATTTTCTTAGTATAGCTAGCAGTTTTTCAATTTTGTTTGTTTATTCAATTAGATAACTTTTCATTTTTGTTGAACTCTTGTATTTTTTGTCTCTATTTTGTTTAGTTCTGGTCTGATCTTCATTGTTTCTTACCTTTTACTATCTTTGTTTTTGGTTGGTTAATTGAGATGCAACAGTTGTTTATTAGAAATTTTCTACTTTTTTGGTGTTGGCATTTATTGCTATAAACTTTCATCTAGTATTACTTTTGCTATATCCCATAGGTTTTGGCATATTGTGTTTCTACTCTCATTTGTTTCTGTAATTTTTTTATTTTCTTAAATTTTTCATAAACCCATTGGTTGCTAAGAAGCATACTTTTAAATATCCATGTATTTCTATAGTTTATAGAGTTTCTTTTGCTATTAATTTCTAGTTTTATTTCACTGTGTTCTGAGAAGGTGTTTGATATGATTTCAGTTTTTAAAAATTTGAGACTTATTTTGTGGCCTAATATATTATCTATCCTGGAGAATATTTCATGTGTTGATGAGAAGATTATGTATTCTGTAACTGTTGGATGGAATGTTTTATTAATGTCTATTAGGTCTATTTGGTCTATAGTGCAATTTAACTTTATGTTTCTTTGTTGAATTTCTGCCCAGTGCTTAAAATGGGGGATTGAAGTCTCCAAATATTGTATTGGGGTCTATTTCTTTCTTTAGTTCTAATAATATCTGCTTTATATATCTGAATGCTTCTGTGTAAGATATTTACAATTATATCTTCTTGTTGAATTTATCCCTTTACCACTATGTAATGACTTTCTTTGTCTCTATGTGTTCTGACTTAAGGTCTACTTGTACGTGCTAATTTCTATTTGTTTATGGAATATCTTTTTTTGTTCCTTTAATTTCAGTCTACGTGTGTTTTTACAAGTGAAATGATTTTTTTTTGTAGGCAGCATATAGTTGGGTCTTATTTATTTTATTCATTCAGGCAGTAGATAGCTTTTAATTAAGGGATTTAAATTGTATACATTCAATGTTGTTATTAATAAGTGAGAACTTAATTCTGTCATTATGTTAACTGTTTTCTGATTGTTTTGGATATCTTTTGTTCTTTTCTTCCTGTCTTTCTAATTTGGTGGCTTTCTGTCATGATAGCATTTGATTCTTCTCTCTTCCGTATTTGTATATTTGCTCTACCTATACGTTTTATACTTTTTTACATTCTCATCGTGGTATAGATTCTCTTTACTTCCAGATGTAGAACTCCCTTAAGCATTTCTTATAGGCAGCTCAGTGTAGATAAATTACACCAGTTTTTACTTGTTTGGGAAAGAATTTATATTTTATTTTTGAGGAATTTTTTTCTGGGTTAGTTCTTGACAGTTTTTTTTTCTTTCTTTCAGCACTTTTAATATATCATTTCCTCCTCTCCTGGCTTGTCAGGCTTCTGCTAGCAAATATGCTGTTAGTCTGATAGAAATTCTCTTACATGTGACTTGACAGTTTTCTCTTGTTGTTTTTAGAATTCTCTCTTTGTCTTCATTTTTTGTTTTTTGTTTTTTTTGAGTTGGAGTCTCACTCCATCGCCCAGGCTGGAGTGCAGCGGCACGCTCACGGCCACCCCACCACCGACCTGCTAGGCTCAGGTGATCCTTCCGCCTCAGCTTTCCAAGTAGCCAGAACTACAGGTGCGAGCTACCATTCCTGGCTAATTTTTTAATTTACTGTAGAGATGAGGGCTCGTGAAGTTGTCCAGGCTGGTCTCAAACCCGTGGGCTCAGGTAATCTCTCACCTCGGCCTCCCAAAGTTCTGGGTTTACAGGCTTAAGCCACTGTGCCCAACCTGTCTGATTTTTGATAGTTTATTTAAAATGTGCCTTGCAGAGGACCTTTATGGAATAAATTCATTTGGGAACCCTTAAACTTTCTGTATTTGGTTGTGTATATCTTTCCCAACACTAGGAAACTTTTCAGCTATTATTTTATTAGATTGATTTGTTATGCATTTTCTTTTTTTTCTCCTGTATGAACTCCCAAAATGTAAATATGCACTCACCTAATGGTGTCCTATATGCCATGCAGGCTTTTTTCAACCTTTTTTATTCCTTTTTTCTGACTGGGTTATTTATTTCCTTTTTTTTTTTTTGAGTTGGAGTCTCACTCCGTTGCCCAGACTAGAGTGCAGTGGCACTCTCATGGCCATTCCAGAGTCGACTGCTGGGATCCCGTGATCCTTCCGCCTCACCCTTCCAAATAGCCGGAACTAGAGGCATGTGCTACCACATCCAGCTAATTTTTGATTGATTGTAGAGATGAGTTCTCGCCAAGTTGCCCTGACTGATCTCGAACCCATGGGCTCAGACAATCCATTCGCCTCGGTCTCCCAAAGTGTTGGGATTACAGGCTGAACCACCAAGCCTGGCCTGACTGGGTTATTTCAAAAGACCTGTTTTCTAATTCAAAAATTATTTCTTCTGCTTGACCTACTTTATTATTGAAGTGTTTGATTATAATTTTTATTTCATTTTTTTGAATTCTTTATTTCCAGGATTTTTGTTTGATTCTTTTCAATGATACCTCTTTATTTTAATATCTCATTCAACTCATGAATTGTTGGGGGTTTTTTTGAGTTGGAATTTCACTCAGTCACCCAGGCTGGTGTGCAGTGGCATGCTCACGGCTGCCCCAGCTGCTACCTGCTGGGCTCAGATCAACCTCCTGCCTCTGCCTTCCAAGAACCTGGAACTACAGGTGTGATCCACCATGCCCAGCTAATTTTGTTATTTATTGTAGAGATGAGACGAGGTCTCATCAAGTCGCCCAGGCTGATCTTGAACTTCTAGGCTCAGGCAATCCTCTCATCTCCACCTCCCAAAGTGCTGAGATTACAGGTGTGAGCCACTGTGCCTGGTTAATTTCTTTGTATTTTCCATATTTGACATCCTATATCTCACTGAGTTTCCTGCAAAAATTTATTAGTTTGAACTCAATTTTCAAGCATTTAATAGATTTTCTTTTCTTTGGGGTCTTTTACTGGAGAATTATTGTGCTCCTTTGGCAGTGTCATGTTTTCTTGCTTCTTTATATTTCTTGTGTTCCTACATTGAAATCTGTACATCTGGTATAACAATCACCTCTTCCAATTTTATGTATTAACGTTTGTAAGAGAAGAGATTTACCTGTCAGTGTTTTTAAGTGTTTGTTGGGTAGAATGTTTGGTTTTGGCTCTAGGTGGTAGCAATAATGTAATCTCCATATGATTTCTTCAGCTGTAATCATTATCAGTCGTGTCCCAAGTTTCTTTGTGGCTTATGCTGGAGTTGTTTGTGGAGGTTGTTGGTTGGCTTGTTAGGGTCAAAAACAGTGTAAGGCTGATACTTGAACCTTTCAGGGATATAGGCCTGCATACAGCTGCCCCACAACTGGAAGGGGCCAGTTTGCTGGTGGTTGCAGTGGCAGGCTTTGGATAAGCCAGTCCTTAGGATACTGGGCAAGATTCATGGACACCCATTGTGGAAGCAGTGGGCTTCAATGCTGGTCCTTATGTCTCTGGAATATGCACACCATTGTGTGCAGCCATGTAACTGGGGTAGGCAGAAGTTTTTACAATGCAACAGAAAGCCCAAGTGAACTGGTCATCTGACCTCTGGGTGGCACTCACGAACACTGGTAGTGGCAATGACAGGCTCTGGGCTGACTATTTCTTTGGCTTCTTGGTGGTACATGCAAGTGTTGGGTGCCTGGGCAGTGTGTGTGGGCACTGATGATGGCAGCAGTGGGTTTTGGATGGCTCAATTCTTAGGTCCCTACATTGGACACATGAGTACATGACGATATCACTGCTGGATGGGAGCCAAGTCACTGTTGTTGGTGACCCTGAGCAGGCTGCTCTCAGGTTCTGAAAAGTGTGCACTTCAGTTCTCTGTGTCCTGGGGACAGCCTCCCTGATATACTAGACTCCATGTTCCCCGGAGTGTAGGATGTTGTAAGGACTTGGGTACCAGGAACATGGCAGTATTCCTGGGTCCAGCTGGGTGAATTTTCTCTTGCTATATTTTCCAGAACCTTCATTGGAAGGTAGTGGAAAGGCAATATGGGCATGAACTAGTTAGTTCCAGTTCTTTTTAAAGGCACTAATCCATTCATGAGGGTGAAACACTCATACCAATCACTTCCAAAAAGCCAACCTCCTAATACTACCACAATGGAGATTAAGTTTCAATATGAATTTTGAAGAGAACATATTCAAATCATAGCACCATTTACATTTAAAATAATTATTGATAAAGATGTCTATTGCCATCTTTTAATTGTTTTCTAGTTCCTTTTTAGTTTCTTTCTTCTTTTCTTGCGGTTTTTCTTTGTGATTTGATAATTTTCAGTAGTGGTATGCTTTGATTATTTTCTCTTTATATTTTATGTTTCTACTCTGGATTTTTGCTTTGTAGTTATCATGAGGCTTATGTAAAACATCTTGTAGCTATAGCAGTTTATTTTAAGCTGATAACAACTTAACTTCAACTAATTTAAAAAACTACCCTTTTACTCTTCTTTTATGACAGTTTTTGTTTTGATGTCACAACCTACATATTTTTATATTGAATATCAGTTAGCAAATTATCATACCCATCATAATTTTTGATATTTTTGTCTTTTAGCTTTTATACTAGAGTTAAATTATGTACATACCACCATTATAATATTAGAATATACTAAATTTGATCATATACTGTACCAATGAGTTTTATACATTCATATTTTTTCATATTACTAGTTAGTCTTCTTTATTTTAATATTAAGGATTTCCTTCAGCATGTTTTTTCAGGCAGTCTAAGGATGATGAATTCCCTTACGTTTTCTTTGTTTAGGAAAGTCTTTATTGCTCCTTCATTTTTGATGGACAATTTTGTGAGTAAAATATTCTTGGCTAGTAGTTTTTTAAAATTTGAGTACTCTGAATACATTATACTACTGTCTCCTGGCTTACAAGACTTCTAAGAAATCTGTTTATAGCCTTTTGGAAGTTTCTTTATGTGAAATGGACTTCTTAAATAATTTCTCTCTTGCTGCTTTCAAAATTCTTACTGTTTGATTTTTTGACAGTTTTAAAAAAAAATATAACATGTCTTGGTGAAGTTCTCTTTAGTTTTAATCTGTGTGGGGAGTTTCAGGTACCTCAGTGTTCATATCTTCCCCATATTTTGAAAATTTTTAGCCATTATATCTTTAAATAAGCTTTCTGTCCTTTCTCTTCCCCTTCTTCAAATTACATAATACAAATATTGTTTTGCTTGATGGTGTCCCATAATTCACAATTGGCTTTCTTCACTCTTTCATTCTTTTTTCTTTTTTTCTCCTCTGACTGGATAATTTCAAGTGACCTTTGAGTTCACAGATTCTTTGATCTAATTTATCAAGCCTTCTATTGATGCTCTCTAGGGTATTTTTCACTATATTCCTTGCATTCTTTAGCTCCAAAAGTCTGTTTGATTATTTTTTTGTGATTTCTATCTCTCTGTTGAGCTGCTAGCTTGTCTATAACTTTTCTCATTTCATTGAGATATCTAAGCTCTTTTGTAATTCACTGAGCTTACTTAATTGTCTTGAATTATTTGTTGGGCAGTTTATAGATCTCTATTTCTTTCAACCCAGCTCCTGAAAAATTATTGTGTTCCTTTAGTAATGTTATGATTTCTTGACTTTGTGTGTATCTTGTAGCCTTGCAATGATTTGATGAAGTAGTCACTTCTTCTAGACTTTATAGACTAGTTTCAGTGGGAAAAGGTAAATGTGAGGACACTGACTGGGTGGGGTGGGAAAAATTCTGGCTTTGGAGAAGGCCCAGCATATTGTCTCCTTATAGCTTTGACAACTGAGGTTCACATTAGTGAAGAGTGCACGAATCCTTAGTGGCCAAGGCTATGGGTGTCTGCAGCAGTGTTTAGGACAGTTGGGATATTTGTTGGTGAAGACCACTAGGAATCTTTTTTATTTCTTTTTCTTTCACAGAGAATATCATGTCTGAGGAGCTCTCTCATGGTACCAGGTCCAACTCGTGGGCACTCTCACAGTGGCAATAGTGTCTGATGCACAAGTGGATATCTGTGGAGCAGCTACAGAGCTTGGATCTGAAATGCAGGGACCTGTGCACCAACAGCAGCTTCAAAGTCCAGACCTCTGTCTAACTCACATTGGCAGTGGCTCCAGTGTTTGCAATGCAGGAACCTACCAAATGACTATAGAGTGTGAATACATGCAGAGAGACAGTGGTTCTGGGGACCTTAATTGGTAATTATGGTAAGTAAAAGAGATCTGCAAAATTCTTTTTTCCATGTAACATTTCATGGGAGTAACATCAGGAGCAAACATTGTGGGTGGGAGCTACTTTAGAGTTACACCTACCATAAGAAGATACATGAATATCCAGTAAGCCAATGAAAATATAAACTCAAAATCATTAGTTGTGTGGTAGATACAAATTAAACCACAGTTAGGAACCAGTCTATATTCAGTGCAACTAAAATTTGGAAAAGTAGCAACAAAACTGACAATGCTAAATACTGGAAAGATTGTGAAACAACTAGAAGTGTAATACTTTTCTGGAGGGAATGTGGAATGTTTCAGTCACTTTGAAAAACATTTTGGTAATTTCTGTAAAGTTAAAGGTATAATTACCATGTGACTCAGCAAATCCACTGCTTAGTATTTACTCAAGAAAAAAAAAACTGTATTTACAAAACTGTTCACTGAAAATGTATACATCACTGCCAAAAATTGGAAATGACCCAATTGTACATAGACAGGTGAATGAATACACAAATTGAGTTATGCTCATGCATTGACATTATCCTCAGCAATAAAAAGGAATAAACTACTGATACGTGCAACAATATAAACGAATCTCAGAAATATTATGCTTAACTAAAGAAATCAGATACAACTGAGTGTGTTCTTTATGACTCCATTTGTATGATGTTTTGAACTTATTTTTAGTGATAGACCTCAGATCAGTGGTTACCTTAAGTGGATGATGGTTAGACTAGCCAAAGGCACAAGATAACTTCCTGGAGAGATAGAAATATTCAATATCCTTTTGAGATCATGGCTACTTTAGATTTGACTTGTATCATGGGTGCTTTTTATTTTATGTAAATTAAACAGTGTTGATTTTAAATATATTGTATATATATATTTGGCAGAAACAAGAATGTTTCTAAAACATTCCTGCATTATTTAACACTGTTCTGAAATTTAGAGTTTATAAAAATTAGAGATAAAATGCAAATAAGCTGTATTAGAAAAGGTGAAGGAAGTATACCAATACTTGCAGATAAAATCATGTTTTCTGAAAATTCAAGGTAACACAGTTAAGTAGTACTGGGATTATTGACAAAGCATTGTAGAGTACTGGATATAAGATAAATATACAGCAACAAGGTTGCTGCAAAGTCCATATATTTGTCCTTCTTTATGGTTACATATTATTCCATTGTGTATATGTACCACATTTTGTAAATCCAGTCCAGCTTCGATGGGAAACAAAGAACAGAGTTCTATATGTTCTCACTCATAAGAGGAACTTGAACAATTATAATGCTATAAGAAAGTGACTGGCAGTAATGGGAAACTGTCAGGGGAGGAGGGTTTGGGATTGGCAGTTGAGGGAAGCTGCTAAGCGAGGGAGGGACATACCTCATCAACAAGGGTACCTGCATGATTAATATTGGTATACCTAACCCTGAAGTGTATCCCACATCTTTAAAATAAAAATTAAAAAAAGATAAATATACAGTTTGTTGGGCAATGCAAGCAAATAGTGCATCCTTAATAGCAGTACACATTATGAAAATTAAATATAAAATGTGTATGATCAATCTTTACAAGAAATTTACAAACCTATATAGATTTATTATTGAGATAAAAAGATAATTAAATGGGAAACTATGTTTCCAGATAAAAAGACAAAACACTAGGAGAGAGGTTGGGGAACAACAACAAAAAAGACAAAACACAAAAAATATGACTTTTTACTTCCTAGACTTAATGAAATTCCAATAAAATTCCCCAAGGAGAGGAAGTAAGAAATTTTTGAAAAGAGTAGAATAGGGACTGGCATTACCAGGGTAAAAATATAATTAAAGTTATAATAATCATATCAGTCTGATCATAGAATAAAAAATTGAAACTCAGAGCTCAATTAAACAGAATAGGTAGCCCAGAAACAGATCTTATTATAAAATAATTATATGTATATGACAAAGATAGTACTGCACAGCAAGGCAGAAGAAAAAGATTATTCAGTAAATGGTGTTGGTATAATGGGTAAAATATTAATGAAGCTTCTCATCCTGTGGTATGTGCCAAAATAAATTCCAGAATTAATTTTTTAAAAAAGCCTTTAAACACATACATATGTAGATGACTGTTTATTAACTAAAGCACTGGAATACATTGCAAGGGGAAAAAAAAACAACAAGTTTGCCTACATGAACTTTAGGGTGGTGGGAGATCAATCCTCCTTTAGAAGGGATATACCATAAAGACAGAGACCCTGGAGGTCTGACTCATCACTAGCCCCTGTGTCTAGCACATGGTTGTGTGCTCTAATAAATCTTTATAGAATAAATGAAAACAATTTTTTTTACTATTTTTTGAAACGTAGCAGCACTATCATTTTTATATGACAAATTGGAAAAAATATTTGTCACATAATTGAAGCAGGCTTAGTATCCTTCTCTTATTAAATATGTGTACAAATGATAAGAAGCTTAACTAAGCCCCAATGGATGAACACGTATGTGAACCAAGAGTCACAGAAGAGGGAATAAAAGGATTAATGAACATTGGGAAAATGATGAATGGTAATAATAAATAATTACATATTGTCAAGTTACAAGATTTTTTTTTTTTTAGGTTAGAAAATATAGTTTATTTTAAAGTAAATTAGAGAGAGAGAAGACTCAACTCCCCAAGGCGAGGAGAGGGGGCCAAAGCCAGGAAGCCTGGTGACAGTCACAGCTCAAAGAGCACATGGCCACACCAGAGTCTAGCAAGGCAGTGGCCAACATTTTTTAATATACAAAATAAGAATATGCAATGCTAGTTTGCATGTAAGTGTAATAGATCATCTCATGCAGTCTAGGGGAGTTAAGACAAACTGTTTAGAAGGGTGATTTTGCATTCTGTATTTACAGCCTTAAAAATATTTGCCACTCTCAGCGTGTAATTACTTTTTGAAGGACTTATTGAAAGAAATTACCTGTTAGAAAGAAAAACATTATTCAAAAAAATTCATCATAAGATCATAGATGCTGGTAGGAAATTTGGCAACTACATGCCCATCAAGGGGAAAATGAATGATAAATTATGGTGAAGCCACACAATGGAATATTATACAAGCATTTAAATTATTTCTACAAAGATTACAGCATACCATTGGAAGATAATTAGTTTAAAGGATACTGTAGAAGACTATGTTGTGATACCAACAATAAAAATATACATATACATAGAAAAACATAGAATAATTATATAGTGTGTACTCAAAGGTCAGGGACTTTTTCAGCACCACACAAGGATTAGTTCATTTACCCTCACATCAAACCTATGATACATATTTGTCCCATTAAGTGGAAGAGGAAGCTGATATAGGCGGGATGGGGCAATGTTTAAGTGATTTGTTCAAAATCATTGAGTTAATGAGCAGGATTTGATATCAAGTAGGCTAGCTTCCTTGTCTACCTCCTGAATTAATGCACCATACCACCTGTGTTTGTTAGAATGTAACAGTATTTTCAACAGTTTATGGGTGTGAGTGTGTGTGTGGGGGGGGGGAACTCATTGGTTTCCTTTATTTCCAAAATTTCTACAATAAGCATGATTTTTAAAATCATTACAAATGATTTTAATGATAGTAATTTTTTTTAAATCCTCAAATCAACTTCCTTTTGTGTAGTTACACTCAGCGTCTTCTGGAATTATTTACACCCCGTTTCCATTTCTGCCTTCACCACCGAGGCCCCGGGGAGTTTCTGGTCCCCCTTCCAGGTCTCACCGGCTGCCAGCCACAGTAGCGGGATCCCCATGCTTGAGGCGTGGACTGACTCTTTTCTCCCTGTGCCTTTGTCACTGAAACAGCTGCAGGGTACAGTTGTCAAGCCCTCAGACTCACCCGGTTGCCGCCCCCATGTGACCTCGCATAACCCTGGCGGCCACCGGTTCAAGCCCCCGCCGTTGGCTTAGGCTGGGCACTCACCCGGGAGCGCAGCGGCCTTCCTGGGAGTGGGGCGCCCGCCGGGAAATCCCCCGGGGCTGCAGGGCTGGAGGCGGCTCTGCCCACAAAGCAAAGGCCGGGAGGCCCACAGTGTCTGGGATTCAGTCGGGGACCCGCTCCAGCAGCCCGCACTCCAGCCCTGGGGGCCGCGCGCGAGCCTCAGAGGCACCAGCCCGCTTGGCTGTTGGGGACAATTGCTGAAAACAGTGATTGTTTCAAGCATACTCGGATCTGGCCTTGAGAAATGCCAGTGTTCATTAAAGAAGGTTGTCGGGGACAAAATTTACGGCTTGCGTTTGGAAGGAGTGGGGTGATCGTAGTACAAACATATGATCTCCAGAGCTAATTGTGTCTCTGGTTGGGCGTAAGAGAAGGAGAAACTGTGTGTGCTGTCCATGGAAAGAAAGCCTCACTTTCGGGGTGCTTGAGTAGGGGTCGCCCTGCGGTAGCGAAGCGACCCGTCAGCAGGAGTGACCAAGTTTTCCGGGTCGCAGAGGGAAACACTCGCCTTGAGGCTGCCTTGCTCACGGGAGACAGTCGCACGCACTGACCCAGCCTGCCAGCGGGGGCCTCTGCCTAGAAGGAGACCTTCATTTTCCGTATCTGTTCGGGGGAACACGGTGAAACCCCAAATCCACTTCCTTATGCTGCTAATAAGAGAGTGCATACAGAGCCGGGGGGAAACCGAAAAATTAAAAACGAGCACCTGGAGTGTTTTGGAATTTGAAAATGCTACTCTGGCGGAGGGGGATCGGCAAATGTCAGTGTCTCGTGGATTTTTTGGGGGGGAGGGGAGGTCTCAGGTCACTTGGGTTTGCAAAGTCAGCGTCATGCGCCCCAAGTTCGCGGCCCCGCGCGGGAAGCGGCCAGAGCAGGGGTGGGGAGGGTCTCCGGCCCCGGCGCTGCGCGCGGGGCTTCTGCCCAGTTTCCTGCCTCGGACTCGTGGTGTCCGCCCCGGCCCGGAGCAGTCTGTGCAATTTAGAAACTCGATAGGAGGCAGCAGCTGATCTCCCACCACCCTAAAAATAATCCGCTCCGGCGCACTGCGTGCTCGACTAGGGGAGAAAACTCATCAGAGCGAGTGAGTCCATGTCTTTTTCATAACTGTCATTTAAACAATGGTAGGAATAACTGCAAACTGTCGGTTTTGAGCTAACATTTCGGCAACCAAAAGGCGCCCGCGCACTCAGCGCTTCGCCTTCGCGGTCGCTATTTCTAGAATTAAAAGAGGAGGCCCTGCTGGCGAGGAGAGGGGGTGGCGATCAGGGCTCCAGTTTTACTTCAAAACTCTGCCTGCTCCTACTTAAACCAACGGGAAACAGTGAAAGAAATTACTGCAAACTCCTTTCTCTTAGACATATCTTGTTGTTCGTGAAGTAGCTTTATATCTGCTTATTATTATTTTTTTTTATCATTTCTTTCTCTCTCTTTTTTTTTTCTTAGGAGTTCTGCGTCCCGGTTTGAAATTTACATCTTAAGACAGTGTAGGAAGTCAAGTTGGTGTTTTGAAGGTAGGGCAAGTGCACCCGTGAGGGTTTGAAGCAGCGGCAAGCTATTGCCCAAGGTATTTATTTGTCTTTTGCTTTATTTATTAAGCCTGGGATTAAAAAAAAATCCCATTGCAGTATCTGTCTAAGGAATATCTGCTGAGTAGTTCCAACTTTCTTTCTTTCTTTCTTGGATGTGTAATAGAACTTCTCGGCCACTGAAGAGTAAATGGGTGGATTCAAATCAGGCACTAAGTAAAAAGTCAGTAGTCGTTTTTTGCTAGTGATTTTCCTACTTGGATCTGTTGTAGCTGGTTAGCTATAGGTATAGTAGCCAGCTAACTAGATAGACATTTTCTAGATCTTGTTTCATGAACCATTGACTGAATAACTTCAAAGAAGCCATTCAGCATTTGTTTCTGCAAGTGATCTCCATCCTGAAAATGCCCTAAATAATAATAAAGCCTTAAGTTCTTATGTGCCATGTTTCTCCCTCATAACATAATTTGTTTAATCTCTGAATAGCTAAAGAATACATTGTTTTGTATGTAAGAATGAAAATTTTTATATTGAAAGCAGCATGTTTTCTTCAGGTGTTTCCAGTATTTTAAGTTCTCTAGAATTGCAGTTTGATCAGAACTAACACTTTCTGCTGAGTGAACAGGAAAGAAGACTACTTTTCACTTGTAGTCTACTTTCAAAGGAAAGGGCTGGTGAAAATAAATGGTGTACCTGATATGCCTTAACACATTAATGTAATTTTAGAATCAAATCAGGTAACTTCTGTTCGTCTCTTACAGAGGAATCAACAGAACTGACAGGTTAATTATTATATTCATCTACAGAATCCAAAACTTGTAAGTCCTAGGCCTATGGAACGTCATATAATGCATTTCAAGGAATAAGAATACTGAGAGTACTATTCCTGCCAGGAAATCATAAGTTACATTATTAGGAATATTTTCATTTTATGTTTTCTACTCTAAAAACTATCTGTATGATCGAAGTTTCACTTTTGATCTTTGTCTTTAAATTTTATTCAGTCAAGTCCTGCAAACTTATCAACTCTCTTAAACACTTGAACATCTTCGAGTGGTTTATGCTGTGGGAAGGAAAATGTTGTATCTTCCGATCTGCCCTCTCCCCTCCTCCTCCTTGATGCTTGGGCCTCTATCAGTGCTTAGCTGAACCTAGACAGCTCCAGAAAGGACTGGTCTAAAGATGGCAGGTGGAAGTTTAGCTAGCAAGAATAGCAATTTTTATTATTACAATTGTTGTTTTCAACATTTCTTTCTTTTTAATTTCTATAGTTTTAGGAGGTACACGTGGTTTTTGGTAACATGGATGCATTGCATAGTACCACCCCCACCTGATAGGTGAAGTTTTTATCCCTTCTCTTTTTCCTGCCCTTCTCCTGCTGTTTCCATTGTCCATTATACCATTTTATATGTCTTTGCAGTTCCTTAGTTTAGTTCCTTCTTATAAATATGATACTTGATTCTCTGTTCCTATGTTACTTCACATAGGGTGATGGTCTTCAATTCCATACAGATTGCTGCATAATACATTATTTCATTCTTTTTTAATGGCTGAATAGTATTCTATGATATGTATATACCACATTTTCATTATTCACAGTTGATGGGCAAGTAGATTAATTTCACATCTTTGTAATTGTGAAGTGTGCTGTGATAAACATGTGAGTTCAGAAGGAACAGCAACTTATATTCTTCCCAAATCATTCCTAACTTAATCTGGTCTCTGGGAAGGAAACATTGGATGACAATTTGGAAATATAAGAATTAGTTAGAAATTTTGATTTAATAAAGCATCTTTGATAAACACAATAATTATCAACATGTCTGTTGTAAGTTTACTCCTTTTTTTGTTGTTGCTAGGTTGAAATGTGGGCTGGGTATTAGAGTGTGCCACGTGAACACTGGATATTGGAGATGGAGACTAAGGGTCAAGGGGAAAGGGTAGAGGAGGAGACAAAAGATTTGAAAAGTAAAAGGAGATGTGGTAAGAAGTAGTGGACAGTTTGGGAGGCAGGAGCAAATGTGAAGTTGGAGATTATTGTAGAAGAAAGAAATTATTCTAAAGCTTTTACTTTTCCAATTTGAAGTATACATCTTTGCATAATTGTGTCATTGGATATTTCCCCATCTTTAAAATCTTACACCCTTACAGTATACCAAGAACAATTGGAACTAATATAATTTTATTTATTAAGTCTATTTCTGTCTCGTGTACTACTGAAGTTCTAGTAACTAGCACACAGTTAGCATCAATAAGTGGTTTTATAGTGAATTAATTAATGGTCTGGGATCCCAGATATTTGGTATATGACTGAAAATGTTCTTAATTTTTTCCAAGTTGTTGTACTTCTTTGAGATTTTCTTTCCACAGTTACACACAACATTTATCCAAAGGCATTTTAACCAATAGGTTTCAGGATTGACTGAATACCAGGCAGGCAATGCTTATAGCTAATGGATGATGTAATTTGCAAATTCAAGTTATACTTTAGTATTTGGCTCGATGATAGTGGTTTATAAATGAAGCCAATTAGGATATTGTAATTTTGGTTAAAGTTACAAAAGTATCTAAAATAAAAGTTACTTTCTGGTTTGTGCTAGGAAATAATTTACATATGTCTCTCAATTAATAGTGCATTTTTCCTTGATCATTTCTACTAAATAAAGGAATAGTTAAAAAAAAATTCACTACTAGATATTATTTTTTAGGTTTTTGCCCATCTTTACCAGAAATGCATATAATATACACATATGAATTAGTAACTTCCATTTGGCTGTTATTTAACAATCTCAAGTCCTTTTACATTCTTTTACCCAGCTTAGAATCTTAATAGTATGTAAGAACTTACTAAGTATATGATTTCATCTTGAGTTTTTAAATATATAACTTTTTTAAAAGATGAAGAAAAGACTAGAGAGCATATCAGTGATTTATTAAAAAGAGGTTTATCAGAAATAATATGAGAGTGATTCTGTATAAGTATTTCAGATTGTCAATACGCAGACTTTATAACTATTGTATTCCTATGATGCATTATAAAATCTTTGTGTGAAATTTTATTTCTCCAATAATTTATTTATTATTGCTAGTCTTTTCAGTATAACACTTTTAGTTTTTCTCTAGGAAAAATACTGTTTTTGACCATTGTTAAATCAATTACCAGTGAAAGGAGGGAAAGAAAAGCTACTTAATCACATTTAAGTAGTTAATCACATTTTTTGCCAACCTTTAATAATCTAACTCAGAATGTAGTGTGACATAAATATGGAAAACAAGGGAAGTTCAGTAAGATTAAAGTCTTAAACTTCTACTTGTTTTAAATAATAGATAAAATACTTTCTTTAGAAATTAGGTCAGAGGTTGCATGATGCAGTGGAAAGACAGTTTTTAAGTTAGGCATGTGGGTGTGGCTCTGGCTGCTATGTTGTTTGGCAAGTTACTGAACCTATCTGGACCTCAGTGTACTTCACTGCAAAAGTTAATTACACTACTAACCTTACAAGATTGTTCCGAGGACTTCAGATCATGTATGCAAAGTGCCTAGAATTTAGTAGATGCTCAATAAAAATAGGCATGATAAAAGAAGTTTTCTGAATGCTAGTGCTCTTGCTGGTATTTCACAGTAGTAGTTTGATGGAGCAGACCCTTGCTCCTCTACCATCTGTTTTAGTACAGCAATAAGAAGGATGCATTTAGCATGTGATAGCATGTCGCCCCTCCTCCACTTCACTCAGATTAGAAGCCAAAGTCTGGATTTGACTTACAAAACCCTGTGTGACCTTGTCCTCGGTTTCCACTCTAAACTCACCTTCTACTCTCTTGGAGTACAGATTTCTAACTAAAAGACATCCTTTGTTTCAAACTTGAGTGGAGTGCATTTCATGTGAGAATACTCTGCCTTTGGAATCTGAGTAGTTTCATTAACTTGTCACTTTAGTTATATTTAATTTATCTTGCGCAATTGATATTTAATATTCTTCAGAGAAAGACTTATTACTTTTAACAGTTACATTGGTCTCTGTGTATTACTATTTCCTAATATTAATGAACTGTTTCAGTAAACTTGTCCAGCTAAAGTTGTTAATGAATATGGAAAAGGATTTGAAATGACTTTTCAGCCATTAGCTTCATTTTTCTCCTAATTTTTCTTGACATGTCACCAGTTTTGTTCTTTGAAATCATTTTAGTCAGACACTCTTTTAAAGTGTACCACTGTAGGTAGATAGATACTAATTATAACACATTTCCAAATTAAAGTCTTTCTCTTGGGGGAAAAAAGCTACAGAAAAGAGAAACTTATAAAAGATATAAGGCCTTTATAAGAAACCCTCAAGTTACTTTGGCATAAAGTTTTCTATTTTCTCAACTGCAAAAATAAGGGGGATTGATTTTATGATGTAATCCCCTATTTAAGGCTATACTTTTAAGAAAGAGACGTTAATAATAAGAGAGTTGTTTCGCCTTTCTTTCCCTTTTAGAGTAAACCACATAAGAAGAAATGAGCCTTTCATTTTGTGGTAACAACATTTCTTCCTATAATATCTATAATGGTGTACTACAAAACCCGTGCTTTGTAGACGCCCTCAACCTGGTCCCTCATGTCTTCCTGTTGTTTATCACTTTTCCAATATTGTTTATTGGTAAGTAATCTAATGTCTTATATTCTACCACCAAATGATTGTATGGCTTATTAATGGCTGAGATTTGGGGATAATGTTGACTTAATTTCCCCAGCATGAAGGCTGATGTGTGAGTCTGTTGGAGATGAACAAGCAAGTCTTATGTGTTTTCCAGTCCTATATTTTTGGCATATGATATTCCATAGGTGAAGTAGAAGTTATATGCCTACTTAGGAATGGGCTTCGTGTAGCAGCAGTAGTTTTTCAAAAAGAAGGAGAAAGATAATTATATGAGATATATCTACAGCATTTGTTGAGGACTCTATGCTAGATGAAAGGGATGGGAAATGAGTGAAACAGAGTACTTGCCTTTAGGGAAAAGTTCGGTGACAACAGAAGTGTCAAAGTCAGGAGAAGTTACTATGCCACACTGTAAGCCTATTTACAGACACAAAAACAAATGATCCCGGGCATTAACCTGCTAGTATAGGTGAGGAAGACTGTGTAGAGTCACGTATATGGGGACTTGAAAGATACAGAATATTAAGGTTACAGTGGGAGTGATGGGGTTGTGTTTTGGGTAAAAAGTTTACATATACAAACGGGAAAGAAGTTAATATTTCTCCTATTATTTTACAGTTTACTTATGTACAAAATCTAATTATTTAGTGCCATTATGTATAATTTATGTAACTTCTCCGAACAACCAAAATAGACCCTTAACTTTCTTAGAATTGTAAAATATTGTTATATATAAAATGATGAAGATTAATACAATACACATCCATTGTACCTATGACCATTGATCTGAAAAAGTATAACAGTAAGAATGAAACTCCCTCTGAGTACCATTTTGTGATGCTGTTACTCTTCCCACATCCTATCTCTTTACAAAAAGTAACTGCTATTTTGAATTATTTGGTACTTAATTTTCCCTTGCAATATTTTGGGATAAAAATAAGTGAAAAAGTTATCAGACAGATTTTCTTTCTTTTTTCTTTTTTTTTGAGTTGGAGTCTCACTCTGTCACCCAGACTGGAGTGCAGTGGCCGCCCCGGCCACTGTAGCCTCGACCTACTGGGCTCCTGTGATCCTTCCGCCTCAGTCTTCCGAGTAGCTGGAACTACAGGCGCGCGCTACCACACCTGGCTAATTTTTGATTTATTGTAGAGATGAGGTCTTGCCAAGTTACCCAGGCGGGTCTCGAACCCGCAGGCTCAGGCAATCCACTCACCTCAGCCTCCCAAAGCGCGGAATTACAGGCTGAGCCACTGAGCCCGGCTCAGACAGATTTTCTTAAGAAAACTAGCATAATTTAATGATCTACTTTAAAGGAAGGTTTGAAAATAGTTTAGACGCATATTCTTTTGTTTATTCATTTAACAATATTAGTTGAGAGAATACTATATGCTTGGCATTATTCTAACAGATATTAAAGATTTATGTCGAATGGTATATACAAATACCAACACAACTTTTGATACATAGTTATTTACGTTCAACAAATGTACAGACACTAGATATATAGAGACCAGAGTGGTCATATGTAGAAACAATAGTCATTGTTTATGTAGTATTATTCATAGGTCTTTTAAGAATGCCATTAGCCAAAAGTAGAAAAATGGATATTTTTTACTGTAATTCTATAATTAATAACTCATTTTTGACATCCAGTTAACTTATTGAGAATAAGAACTGACATTCCTTTCTGTATCCTAGCATCCAGCACAGAGATTGGCCACAAGGGTATATGATAGAGTGAGTTGGAGTGGACATTGTTAAAGAAAAAAGGAGAAAAGTGCAGACTTTTCATTTAAAACATTGGCTGCTGAAGTTAGTGAGTGATCATAAACAAACCTCAATAAAGTATCAGGTACTAGGAACATTATAATACTGCAAAAAAGACACAGAACTTGCTACAATAGTTTATAGCACAAGTTCTAGTATAATATATTGAATATAACTATACTTCCAATGATTAAGTAAATTTGGAAACAACTAACACATCAATCTATTTTCATTTTCAAAAACCTTCAGGGCTCCCTTTTGTGCCTTGGATTCTTTCCTACGATATTTTCACCACAGCCCCTCCCCCATTTGTTCTTGAAATATATGAGACTTTTTTTCTACAAACAATGAGAAAAAAGAGGAAAAAAAAGACAAAAGTGGCGTCTTTTTATAGCATATCATATATTTTACCATATAACTTACTCTACCTATAGTTTTGGGAGAAAACCATTGTGTTACTGAAATGTAATCTTGAGTTTTTCATCAATGATGAACTAAGGTTTTAGTAGTCCCCTCAAAAGCTTTTTATAATGTCAGTTATTTCCATGATTATAATTGATATTTTTGTTTATCTCTTTTTTACTTTTTTCTCTTTATTTCAGGGTGGGGGAGCCAAAGCTCAAAAGTACAAATTCATCACAACACATGGCTTCATTTTCCTGGGCATAACCTGAGATGGATTCTTACATTTGCTCTGCTTTTTGTTCATGTTTGTGAAATAGCTGAAGGCATTGTTTCAGACTCGTAAGTGATTCAACTTAAATAATACCATTACAATATACCAGTGGGCATATTGATATAGACAGTAGCTTACAGAGAACCAAATCAGGCTTACCTTTTATAGTATAACTCATTAGGAACAACAGCTGTCACCCATTTTATATAATCATGTTTGTCTGCATTTTTGTGTTGCTACATAATTTCTCTGATAACACAAGTTCAGATCTCTGTGACCTGTATTCATTTACATGCTTTATATTCTTTGCTCTCTGTTTCACATAGCCCTTGCAGAAAGTTATCTCTTTTTAAATTTTGGATGTCAAAAATAGGCATAAATGGAAAGACTGCTTATATTGTCATATAGCTCTATTAGAGATATATGTTTATACATTAATATGTTCATCAGTTCTCAGATGTTTCAGTTTACTTTATAAAAAAGCAATGATAGATGAAGTAGACATTAAGGAAGTCTCTGAACCAGTGAGAATAGAGCTGCAAATTGAGGCAAAGCACAAAATTATTTTAAAGTCAAGATTTGCCATGAAACCCATATTTTAAAAGGAATTTTGTTATTTTTATAAAAGAATAAATTTGTATAAGGACTTAAAATATAATTAATTGTATTTATAAACTTGAACATAATCTGGGAAGGTATTTTTCTCACATAGTGACAGCATAAACTCAAGCAATAGAAACATTTTGATAATGAATTTATACTAAATGTATACTTTTCTCTGAAGAATCAATATGAAAAGGTCTTTAAATTTTTTAAAAGGAAATCTTCAAAAATTGTTTTTCTCTTATCTAATAAGAACCTCCCCTGACATCTGTTTGTGTTTTTCTGTTGCAATTAACAAGGAATAAAACTTCTAAGTTTTTGTCATGGAGCCAATTATTTTGTAATGTTTTATGAGAGTTCTTTGCAGATATGTGCATGTCTTAATTTCTGATAAAAAGAAAAATCAGAGACTCTAACATATGCTGTATATCCAAGCATTTAATTGACTATTATCTCATTGATAACTGTTTCAAGCCCTTTGATATATTTATACTAGCATAGTCATTTCTAGCCTTAATTTTTTATTTTCTTAACATTAGTCTGACTCTATATGTTTCTATGTGCATGTATAAAGTGGGAGATAGGTCAACAGCCTAATGTCTTAAAAATTTGACATCATGTGGGCAAGGAGGACTCTTTCTTTCCTTTCCAGCCTTATTGCTGATGTGTAGATTCAGTCAGAGTCAGAAAACACAGGCTGAACTACTAATGATAACGACATATGCTAATAGTGGAAACCTGCTTGTAGCGGTGATGGTATAAAAAGCCCATCCTAAAAGCAGACAGGCAAAAATAATACCCTTGATTTTGTGCCATGCTCTAGCGTTCTTTAGCTATAAACATTTTACCCCTTTTTATCCAGGCTTTTCAAAAAATCATCTCTGGTTACTTCTATAATCCCAAATTTAATTTGCTTTCTTTTGTGCCCTGTCTTGTTCTGGAAATTGCTTTTTAAGAATCTTCATGATCATTAATAACACCTTAATGGAAACCTATTCACCTTTATCATAATTATTACATTTGACACTGCTGATCATTCCTTCCTTCTTTCTGTTTTTAAACAAAATCTTTATGAACTATTCTTACTCGATATATCACAAATGCTCATTATAATTAGTGAAAATGCAAAGGCTTTCGTAATTGAGTATTTGATTTTTTTTAGTAATACACACATTTAAAGCTATTAATTTTTCTTTTGGAATGTCTTCATCTCTTTTGCACACGTTTTTGTTCTTCTTTTTATTTTTACCTAAATAATCTGTGATTTTCATTTAGATACTCTTCTAGGTCTAGGAATCATTTTCAGTGTTCTTTTAAATTTAATTAGTTTATCCTTAGAACATGTAAAATGATTAATTTTGGAATTTATTAACATTCTCATTATAGTCAAATATTTGATTATTTTGTAAGTATTTGATAAACATTAGAAAATAATATATATTCTTTGTAGGAGATAAAATTTTACTGAGTATACTGATTGAATTCCTAAAATCTTCTGTTTTGATTTTTTTCTATTTAATCTATCAAATTTTAAAAGTAATATATATAAAAAATCTTTGTTAGCACTCAGCATCTGGGGCCACAGGCTCTGTTCAAATCAAGGACTCTTCCTTGACAGGCACTGACAACCCTCGGATCAGGCAGGACACACTCCTTGTCCATGTCATTCTCCCTCTTTCCTATCCCTTTTCTCTTGACGTTAAATGTTACTCTGTTTGATGCGGAATGTTTAACCTGCAACATCTGTATATCAATTAAGTGTGCTACCATGTATGGTTTGCAATACTGACTGACCGGTGGACTGGCCTGAGCCTGCAAGCCCGCACTTCGGATTTCATTTAATTATTTTCTCTTCATGAATTGATTCTTTTGACCTTCATGATGTAATACTTTTTTAGCTATCTTTCTAAGTTGCTGACTGAAGATTTTTTGCTATCATGGGACACAGGTTGTTCCGACAAGCCATTGAGGTCTGCAAATCATACTTTAAAAATAACAGAGCTTAAGGGAAAAAATAGGGTTGGGGGAACCACTCAAAACCCATGAAACTTTGGAAATAGAGAATTAACAAAATACAAAATAATAGTCATCCTAATATACAAATACTAACATGGTCTAAAGATATGTTAAATTCCTAATAAAGAAAAGCCACGATAAATGTAAAACCCTACTGTGGCTGCTGTTATCTTTATTAATTCTTTATTATTGCTCCCCTTAGTAGTGTTTTGTCATTCTTTTTCTAATTTCTTAAATTGACTATTTAATTTATGTATTATAAGTTTTTCTTGTTGAATTCATTTAAAATTATGAACTTTATTCTGGGTATGACTGAGACCACATTTTACAGACTTGGCTAAGGAGTGTGCTTATTTTTCAATTTCTTAAATATTTAGTAAGTGACTTTGGAATTCTTTCTTTGGTTCAGCAATCAGAGACTATTAGAAGCATTCCCTAATTTCTGTACTGATGAAATATCTCCTACTCTTTCTCTTTGATCATTTTGAACTATTTATGGGAGGTGGTGTATGGTTTTTAAGTGCTACCATACTACTTTTACATTTTATCAAGTCTGTATTATTGATTCCAATGTATATCATTGATCATGTTCCAGATCTCTACATACACTTACCTACTAGACAATGCCCTTTGCTTTTATTAGACCCTTCCACAATTCACATATCCCTTCCGAAATTTACTCATTTCTACTCTCCAATCTACTTGTTCTCTTAAAATCTTATTTGGTCATACAACTATCTACCCAGACACCCTAGGAATTATTTTCTACCTCTCCATTGCCATTACTCTCATACCTAACACTGTTAAGATGCGTTCATTTTAACAATTAATCTTTTCTAAATGTATTATTGCCTCCATGTTACTGCTGCCAAGGCTTGTCAGGCCTTTATTGTCAGTCATCACCTGACTTATTCCCATAGTTTCTAACTAAGTAAGGTTTCTAACATTGCTCCTTTTCTTCCTTCCATTTCTCTCCCGTTACAACAGACCCACATATTACCTATCAACTTCCCTCATTCACATTATTGACGGAGCAATTTGTTTAAAACACAGGTCTGACCATCCTGCCTATCTGTTAAAGTGTTTCAATTTTCCATAGGAGGATAAAATTCCAGCCCCTTACCATGACACACAAAGTCATTCATGCTGCATCCTATCTTAAACTTTCTATTTCAATAATATTAAACTGCTTGGAATTTTGAACATGTTACATTCTTTCGTGCTTTTATGTATTTGCACTTTTCTGCTCCCTCTTTTTAAAGTGGAACCTGTGCACCACTTTCCTGGCAGTGGTTTCCTTTTCATATTTCAGTTTCCACTGCTAAGTTTACCTCTTCTGAAATGACTTCTCAAATGTTTCCTTTTCCCTCAGTCTTAAACTAGTCACTCTCTTCTCTATACCATTTATGTTCTAACATGTTCAAGTAATTTGGAACAAGTTAAATATCCTACTCTGTGGCATTATTAATGCCAGTAGAGTTTAGGACTGTCTGCCATGTATATCTGGTCCCAAATCTCTGATTCACTAGGAACTCTGTTGCCCTCAGGGTGAAGCCTTGTCTCCTTGCAATTGTACTGAATTGTCTGTAATAGTGTAGAACACATCTGGGCCCTTTGTCTGGAATAATCTTCCTTTCTTCGTCCTCTAGGTAGCACTTTCTTATTCTTAAGGTCTCAGGTTAGACGTCACTTCTTTCACAAATCTTTCTCTGTGCTAGGTATGGCCCTGTGTTCTCTCACTGTTCCTTACTATGTTATAGTATCCTGTTTGCTATTGATATCTCCAGTAGACTGTAGATTTTGTAACCACAGAAATTATATCTTGTTTTGTTCATTCTTGCATCCAAGAACCTAATATAGTGTCTGGACCAGCAGATACATATGCATTGAATGAATTAATGAGAATTGAAAAATCATTGTAGATCATAAAGTTGGGAAAGTTGTCAAAGGAATAAGCATACTTTTCACATACATTAGAGTTCAGATCCAGCTGACTAGTTTTACTTGCTTTAGTTAAATTATTTCAGCATTTCTTGTATATTTGTTTTTGTTGTAAGCTTTTTAAGGTATAGTTTGCAGTGTTTACTGAGTCCTCTGTGTTAAACTAAATCTTTTTGCAGGACTATGTCTTTCAGTGTATCTTTTCTTTATGTATTCTCTTAGTAACTACTGCACTCTGTATTTTAAAAATTGTGTTGCTGCAAGAGAGTTTTAATGAAAAAAATTGGAGAAAAAATGAGAAACTGTCTGGAGCCATCAATGTTAGACCCTGACATTGTACTGCTTTCCATAGGCGGTGGGAGTCGAGGCATCTCCACCTTTTCATGCCAGCCGTGATGGGATTTGTTGCCACTACAACATCAATAGTTTATTATCATAATATTGAAACGTCAAATTTTCCTAAATTACTTTTAGGTATGTATGATCAAGTTTTTTTTCTCCCCCAAGGAGCTATTTGTTTTTGTTATTCCTCATAGTGAATTATCAGAGTGGGCTGGGGGTGGGAAGTAGGGGGAAAGCACAATAATTAGTTCTCTTGTAGTTGTACAATAAATGTGGACTTGAAGATAAACTGAGTTGCTTTAGGCTGTGAAAATTCTATTCCCCTACTTCATCTGTTATCCCATAAATAATGCCCCTTGTGGTGTGTCAGTATGTGGTGGGAAGAAAGTGGAGGGCATGTGCTAACCTTTTTGCTTTCTGTTGTACTCTGAGAATCAGAGCTCTTGTGAAGAGTTGCTGCACCATAAGCAAGTCATCTCATCTAGTTCTATATGTTTCTGCCTCTGGTTGGGAGTCCTGAGGCACTTCCCAAAGTTCTAAGCCTTTTGTTGCTGTTGGAATGCTGTGTTTCCCTAGAATTGCTGCTGGGGCATCAGAGGTCTCTGTGCAGTAGAGAATGCTTCATAGTGTGGTGAAAAGAAGTAGCTGTCTCTTAAGCACAGCACTCACATCACATCTGCATCATGACTAAGATTGTCTTATTAGCCTCCCTTGCCCTCTCGTCCTGTGGAAATCAGGCACTATCTAAAAAATTCTAATTTTATTTTTGCCTTATAGGTTTCAGGGGTCTATGAACCTCCTAAAATTGTGGGCAGAATTGTCTGTTTATATGAATGAATGCTTACAGTTTCTGAAGTTCATAGATTTCACTTGATTGTTACATGATAAAAATGATATTGACCACTGATAGAGAAATTAGAAGAAGAAATAATGAAGCACGCACATAGTATTTTATTCATTTGTCCAGAGGACACTACAATTGTAAATGAGTGCATGAAAAATATTGATTACTTAATTCTATGTTATTTCATATTATATGATTGGGCAAAGACAATCTAAATTTAAGAAAAGATACACAGGGTTAAATATTAATTTAAAAGGCTTGTCGAAGTTGAAATCATCTTAATAGAAAGCTCTTTGGTACAAAATGGGAGGTAGACATTATCACAGAAATCTAAAGATACCAAAAAAGAAGAAGAAGGAGGAAGAGGAGAAGGAGAAGGATAAGGAGGAGGAGGAGGAAAGTGAACTTCCAACAGTTAACTGCAAAAACATACATAGCGTTAGGAATTTAAGAAGTTAGATATGCATTTTTGAAAACTTGATGGTGACAAAAAAAGTTGTGTGATGTAATTGAAAAGGAATGTACATATGAATAATATTTGGAAAGAAATGTGATCATAGCTGGCTGACATTGTTACGCAGATCCAAGTCAGAAAGCATAATTTGAAAACACTGCTAGAAGAGCTAGCAGAGATAAAAGACAGTGTAACTTTCTCATTATTTTAGGAGTAAAAATTTTGTATCTAGAAAAATTACTCTTATTTTAAGACCACAAAGCTAGAAATTGTGTTCTAACATTGCATTATGAAAATCACCAAACATACAGAAATTTGAAAGCATCATGTGAATTTCTATTTACCCACCACCTAGATTCTTCAATTTACAATTGTTCTTTTTATTTAATTGCATGTCAACATCTGTCTATCCTTCTGTTCATCCCTCTATCCATCTTAATTGTGCTGCATTTTAAATTAAGTTGTAGACATTAGAATGTTTTGCTCCAGAACAGTTCATGAATAGCATTAACTAGAGTTAAATATTAGAGTTAAATATATGTTTACAGTTAGATAAAATTTTGTGAGATAAAATTTACATACATAAACATAGAGATCTTAATTTGCTAAATTCATACACCTGTAGAACCGTATCACCACATAGCCATTATCCATGTCAGTTTTCCTATGTCCCTTCCTTACCAATCCCCAATTTCACCTCCACAGAGGCAATGTTTATTCTGAATTTTTTCCCACCATTGATTAATTTGCCTGTTTTTTGAGTTGGAGTCTCACTCTGTCGCCCAGCCTGGAGTGCAGTGGCCGCTCCTGGCCACCTCAGCCTCGACCTGCTGGGCTCCGGTGATCCTTCCGCCTCAGCCTTCCAAGTAGCCGGAATAACAGGCGCGTGCTACCACGCCCAGCTGATTTTTTGATTTATTGTAGAGATGAGGTCTCGCTGCCCAGGCGGGTCTCGAACCCGCGGGCTCAGGCAATCCACTCACCTCAGCCTCCCAAAGGCGCGGAATTACAGGCTGAGCCACCGAGCCCGACTTAGTCTAAACAATTTTGAGTAAGACTTCTTTATCTCAGCACAATTTTTTGAGGCTCACCCATAGTGTGGCATAGATCAGTATTTTGTTCTTGTAACTGTTGGATAGTATTCCATTGTATGAATATATTACTGTTTTTTCATTCTCTTATTAATATATGCCTGGACTATTTCCAGGTTTTGACTATGAAAAAAAAAAGCTGCTATCCACATTCTTGTACATGTACTTTTTTGGCTATATGTATTTATTTCTCTTGGGTAAATACCTAAGAGTGACATTGCCAGGTCATGAGATAGGTGGATAAAATTTTATATTTGTAAGAAACTGACAGATCTTTTCTCAAACTGTTTGTATCATTTTATATTTCCCAAATCTGTGGACGTTCCAGTTCCACAGGTTCACCCACATTTGGTGACCTTAGTGTTTCTAATTTAGTCCTGTTGGTGGGTGTGTACTGGTAACACTTTGTGGTTAATTGTATTCCCTGATGACTAATGAAGTTGTACAGTTTGATGAGTTTACTGGACATTTGTTATATTTGGGAAGTGGCTTTTTGTATCTTTTGCCCATTTAAAAATTTTAATTGCAGTTTTACCATTGGATTGTAGAAGTACTTTATATGTACTATATGCTAGTATGTCATCAAATATGTTTTGAGATTATTTTCCTCTCAGTCTGTAGCATGTGTGTTCAATTATTTAACAAAATATTTTGTTGAGCAGAGAATTTAAATTTAAATTTTGGTGTAGTAAAATTTATTTCTTCTTGTTTTTAGTTATTGTTTTCTGTGTCTTAAGAAATCTTTACCATCCCCACCAAATGATTTCTTCTTATTTTCCTGTTTAGCTTTAGATGCTTTATTGTTTCAGTTTTTATGTTTAGGACGATGATCCATTTTAAATTAATTATGTATATGGTATAAGGTAGGTGTCAAAGTTTTTTGTTTTTGTTTTTTCAAGTGGATTTCAGTGTGTTCCAGCTCCATTTGATGGGGTAGACATTCCATTTCCCAACAGATTGCTTTGGTTCTTCCATTTAAAAAAAAGTAAATCTAATGATTGTTTAAGTGTGATCTATTTCTGTTTCTTTGAACTGTTCATGAATTTTTATGTTACTCTCATCTTTTCTTGATCACCATAGCTTTGGAGGTCTTTGAAGTCATGAATTATAAGTTATACTTTTTTCTTTGTTTTTCTTCCAAGTTTGCTTTGGGTATCTTAGTTCCTTTGCATTTCAATGGTTTAAAATCAAGTTTGCAATTTCTATTTTAAAAAACTAGTGGGATTATTATGAGGATTACATTGACTGTACAGAACAATTTTGGGAAACAGTTGATGTCTTAACAATATTAAGCCTCATAATCTATTCCTCATTTATTTAGGCCTTTTATTTCCCTTAGCAATGGTTTGTGGTTTGTAGTTTTTACTGTAGAGGTCTCGTGTGTTGTTAAATGTATTGAAAATGTTTTTTTCCTTCTGCAATTATAAGTGGAATTGCATTTCAAAATTTTATTTTTCAATTATTACTGCCATTGTATAAAATACAATTGATTGTGTATATTGTCCTTATATATGTAACCTTGGAAATTGGAAAGTCACTCATTACTTCCAGTTATTTCTTTGTAGGATCTCGGGATTTTCTAGATCAACAAACTTGCCATCTACAGAGATATTTTTTTTCATCCTTTGTTATGCTTTGTTGTTCTGTTTGTTTTCTTGCCTTATTGTTCATACCTAGGATCGCCAATAAAATGCTAAATAGACATAATAAGAATGAAATCTTGCCTAGTTCCTGATTTTAGGGGAGAAATGGTTTTCTTAATTAATTATAATGTTAGTTATAGATTTTTAATAGGAGACCTTTATCTGGTGAATAAATTTTCTTCTATTTAAAGCATTCTCAGAGTGGTTTTAAAATAATGAAAAGGTGTTGAATTTTACTAAAGTTTTTTTCTACATCCACTGAAAAAATTATATTTTTATTAATGTGCTAAACTGCATTGATCTATTTTTCAAATAAAGTGACAGTGCATTCCTTGGGTAAACTACACATAGTCATGATATACTATGAATACTAGATATCTCTAGATTTTTTTTTTGTTTAGGCTTTTAACATCTACAGTTGGTGCCAAAAAATGTATACATATTTTAAGTGTGACGTTAGTTCAGAAGATGGCATTAATCAAATTAATACAAATGTCACCACGTGACAGGTAGGATGTCAAAGAGAATGGCAGAAGCACAGCTGAGCCAATGCCACACTGCAAATTGCTACTGTAATTTAATTCAACGTCGAAAAGTAACACGTAGATAACCTCTCTTGAAGTATATACATCCCTTCCCCCCGCCACCCTGTACGTGGTGAGAAATACTGGTCTGTTATTTTCTTGTAATGTCTTAGTCAGGTTTTCATATGCTGGGTTAAATTGACTTTAAAATGTGATTTGGAAAATATTATCTCCTTTTCTATTTTCTTAAAGACTTTGTATAAGATTACTTTATTTCTTCCTTAAATGTTGAGTAGAAGTCACCAGTGAAGTCACTGGGGCATGGAATTTTAACTAAGGAAGGATTTTAAATTATGAATTTATATCTGTGTTAGATATAGACTTTTCAGAGTACTAGTTCTTCTTGTTAGTTTCAGTAAGTTACAATTTTTAAGAAATTTTCTATTTTATGTAAATTTTTGGATATATTTTCGTAAAGTTGTTCATGATATTGCCTGATTATCCTTTAAAGTATGTAGGATATATAGAGATAGCTCCCTCAATATTGGTAATTTATGTCCTCCTTTCTCTTTTTCTTGATCTGTCTAGCTAGGAACTTACCAATTTTAGTAATCTTTTTAAAATACTCAATCTTGTTGATATGATTGAGTTTGTTTATTTCATCAAAGGATCATTTTAAAAATTGTATTGCTTCCCACTCTTATCTCTACTGTTTTCATCTTTTGATGTTGTTCTTTGTTCTTCTTCTCCTAACTTTTAAAGTAGAAATACAAGTCATTTATTTTGGACTTTTTTTTTCTAAAATAAATGTCTAAAGCTACAAACTTTCCTCTAAATCTTCTTTTAATTGCATTCCTAGTCTTTAAATATGTAGTATTTTCACTACAATTTAGTTGAAATATTGTCTCATTTTTCTAGTGAATTCTTTAACATGTAGATTATTAGAAATGTATTGTTTAATTTCCAAATATTTGGAGATTTCTTGATATTTTATTGTACAAAAGATCTGAAGGTTACTTCCACTATCTCCATGTCTGGTGTTCATACCCTGTATGATCCTCTCCCCTTGAGTGCAAGTAGGGCCTGTCTTCCATCTAGCCAATAAGATATGGTGAGGAGGAAGGTCCCAAATCAGTCAAACTTTGTTGGGACTGCACTTCCAGTCACATCTGGATTGCAGCCTGGTAAGACCCTGGAGCAGAGAACCCATGCTCAGACTCCTAATTCTTAGAAACTGTGAGATAATAAACGTATGCTGTTTTAAACTGCTGAGTTCATGATAGCTTGTTAAGTAGCAATAGAAAATTGGTTTTGATTTTTAAATTTAAATTTATTGTGATCAGAAAACATACTCTATATAATTTCTGTTATTTTAAATTTATTGCTCTTTGTTTTCTGACTAAACATATAGTCTGTGCCAGTACCATATGCACTTAACAAGAATGTATATTCTGAAGATTTTGGGAATATTTTTATAGCACCAAATATCAAATAGTTTTATAAAGGTCAAATAGTTCAAGGTGGTTAATAGTGTCCAGATAGGTTTTAGTTTTTGTTTGTTTGTTTGTTTTTCCCCAGAGACAGAGTCTCTCTCTGTCACCAAAGCTGGGGATTGCAGCATCACAATCATAGTTCACTGCACCCTCAAACTCTTGGGCTCATGTCATCTTCTGGCCTTATCTTCCCGAGTAGCTGGGACTATAGGCATATGCCGTCATGTCTGGCTACTTTTTATTTATTATTGTTACTATTTCTAGAAGCGGGGTCTCACTGTGTTACTCTGGTCTTGAATTTCTGGCTTCAAGCAATTCTCTTGCGATGTTGGGGATTACAGGATTACAAGCATGAACCATGGTGCCTGACCAACATTGAAGTCTTCATTAGGCATATACATATTTTTAATTGTTACATCTTTTTTAAAATTTGACCCTTTTATCATTATTAAAATTCTTTAATTTCTGATAATATTCTTTATCTTGAAGTCTATTTTATTTCATACAAATATAGCCACTCCAGGTTTCTTATACTTACAGTTTTCATCATATATCTTTCCCATCCACTTATTTTCAAAGTACTCTTTCTAATATTAAAGGTGAATCTCTTTAAATAGCATATATCCTGGTCTGTTCTTTTTTTAAAAATCTGCTCTAACATCTCTGTATTTTAAGTTAAAACAATATATATATATAGTTTTGTTTTTGCTTTTTTTAACTAAGAAAGTTATGTCACTCTTAACTTTTCTGGCTTTGATAAGTGCTATCTAACTGTATTATCTTTTATGTATTTTAGATTTCTTCTTTCTTTCTTTTTTTTTTTTTTTTTGAGTTGGAGTCTCACTCTGTC